>NC_085029.1:9924940-10222829 GCF_963692335.1 Osmerus eperlanus | reverse complement strand
CTGTGTGTTGTGGGAGGGTACAGTTGGTGCTACTGTACACACCTACATGTTAATGTGATGACTGATGAGGGTGTCGGTCATCTGATCATAAAGCATAGGAAATATCCTTCAGTTCCTGCAAATGACATCCATTATTACAGCATATTGACATGCCTGTGTGTGCATTTGGGGTGTGTGCATGCGCGTATGTGTGTGTGTGTGTGTGTGTGTGTGTGTGTATGTATGTAGGGCCGCACGGTGCATGCTGCCCCTGCCAGGCGTGGCCGTAGGCGGAGCTTCATGCCAGCCAGCTTCCTGGATGAAGACATGGTGGACTTCCCTGATGAGCTGGACACCTCCTTCTTTGCCAGGGTGACTACAGAAACACACACACACGCGCAATAGTTTTCTATCCTTAACAGGTCTATATTTGATCGAATAATAGAGCAACGAAGAAAAAATGTCATCAATGCTCATTTAGCACCAAATGCCTCATTCTCTCTGTCTCCTCCTCTCCTCCTCTCCTCGCCTCCTGTCCTCCTCTCCTCACCTCCTTCTCAGGATGGTGTGGCGCATGATGAACTGTCCACCTACGCAGACGAGGTGTTTGAGTCGCCGTCCGAGGCGGCCATCAAGGAGGCGGAGTCTGGCCTGCCTCTGGAGGAGGGGGAGCTGACGGGCAGCGCTCTGGACAAGACCGAGCTGGAGAGGAGCCACCTGATGCTGTGAGGCCACACACACACGCACACACAGTCATAGACGCACACACATACATAGGCACGCACACACACACAGTCATAGACACACACACACAGACACACATACCGACCCCCACAGACACACACACGCTAAATCATACCTGCTCACGCATGCTCTAACCAGACCCCTCCCCCCATCTGTTGTGAAGCCCCCTGGAGCGAGGCTGGCGTAAGGACAGGGACGGCCCCCTGCAGATTCCCAAGGTGCGCTTGCGCCAGGAAGTGGTCAGCATCAACGGGCAGCCCCGGCGGGGCCAACGCATCACTGTGCCCGTCCAGAAGCTGTTCGCTCGGGAGAAACGCCCATACGGCCTGGGCATGGTGGGCAAGCTCACCAACCGGACGTACCGCAAGCGCATCGACAGCTTTGTCCAGCAGCAGATAGAAGACATGGATGACCACAGGTAGGAGGGACAGCTCATAGGTTTCAGATGGAAGCTTAGCCAGCGAGGCTGGACCACTATTTACCTGCATTTTACCTACATACGTTTCGCCCCCCTAATGGTGCCCCTGAGGGGTCTGACTTTGTGTGTGTGTGTGCACTTGTGTGTACGTGTGTGCGCATGTGTGTGTGTGTGATCTCTCCGCAGGCCGTTCTTCACCTACTGGATCACGTTCGTCCACCTGCTCATCACCATCCTGGCCGTGGCTATTTACGGCATCGCCCCGGTGGGCTTCTCCCAGCATGAGACTGTCGACTCGGTGGGTCTGCTGTAGGCTCTCTGCTTGGAATGTGGTGAAAGGTTCAGAATGTGGTGAAAGGTTCAGAATGTGGTGAAAGGTTCAGAATGTGGTGAAAGGTTCTGAATGTGGTGAAAGGTTCTGAATGTGGTGGAATGTTCTGTGGTGAATGTTCTGAATGTGGTGAAATGTTGTGAAGGTGGTGAAAGGTTCTGAATGTGGTGAAAGGTTCTGAATGTGGTGAAAGGTTCTGGTTGTGTATTGGTGTGTACTCTGTTGTGTGCAGTTACGTAAAGGCGGTTTATGCAAACATAAGTGGGGTCGTCTTTGGCTAACCCTCTGTTTCCTTCAAGGTCTTGCGAAATAAAGGGGTGTACGAAAACGTCAAGTTTGTGCAACAAGAGAACTTCTGGGTGGGCCCGAGTTCTGTAAGTGTTGTCCCGGTAACATGGCTCCTTGCAAGTATGGAGGAAGGTAGGCTTCTTCTCCAGCTGGGTTGCTGATCTGCAGTTCACGCTCCTGTCCTGCAGGAGGCACTGATCCACCTGGGGGCCAAGTTCTCCCCCTGCATGCGTCAGGACAAGGAGGTGCACGAGCTTATCCAGGAGAAGAGAGGGAGAGAGAGGGAGTCCGCCTGCTGCGTCCGAAACGACCGCTCCGGCTGCGTCCAAACCTCGCAGGACGAGTGCTCGGTGAGGAGGAGGAGGAGGAAGAGGAGGGGGAGGAGGAGGAGGAGGAGGAGGAGAAAGAGGAGGAGGGGGACGGGGAGGGGGAGGGGGAGGAGGAAGAGGAGGAGGATGGGGAGGAGGAGGGGGAGGAGGAGGAGGAGGGGGAGGGGGAGGAGAAAGAGGAGGAGAAAGAGGAGGAGGGGGAGGAGGAGGAAGAGGAAGAGGAGGAGGAGAAAGAGGAGGAGAAAGAGGAGGAGAAAGAGGAGGAGGGGGAGGAGGAGGAAGAGGAAGAGAAAGAGGAGGAGAAAGAGGAGGAGAAAGAGGAGGAGGATAGTAAGAGGGGAGGAGGAAGAAGAGTAGGACTGGGGATGGGGAGAGGAGTGACAGAATTCGTCTGTGTTCAGATCTCAGATCATTTTATGTGGTAGAGTATTTGGTTGCACTGCTAACTAAATGACTATCATTGAATTGAGTTCATCCTGAATCCTCCAGACCACCCTGGCAGTGTGGGTGAAGTGGCCTCAGCACCCCAGCGCCCCGCTGCATGATGGGAAACTGCGCCAGCATGGCTCCGTCTGTCACCAGGACCCCAGGTAATACACCTACTCCACAGATAACACATACGTAGAAGCCAGGTAATACAGCACACCTACAAATAACCCATAGATACTGTGGCACCCACTGTCCTGTCCTCTCTGTCTGATCCAGGATCTGTTTGGAGCCCGCCTCTGTGTCTCCTCACGAGTGGCCTGATGACATCACCAAGTGGCCAGTAAGTACCCCCACCTCCAAGCGCCCCCCGCCCCAAACACCCACACACATCCACCTACTATGTCTCCCTGTTCCTAGGTATGTACCAGATACAACCCTGCCAATCACACCAACCTCCCCCATGTGGACTGTGCCATCACAGGCAGACCCTGCTGCATCGGCACCAAGGGAAGGTGAGAACGCTGCCCTGTTATTGGCCAATGTCTGGACGCTTCACAGCCAATCCCATGTTTCTGAACTTTGAATCGCTTTGATAGAATACTGAGCTGTGGATGTTCGGTAGCTACCTGGGTGTTGTCATGTTTTGGCACTATTCAGTGGCAGGAACTGATGTCAGAGTATGCCAAAGTCATATCCTGTGTGTTGTGTAGGTGTGAGATCACCTCCAGAGAGTACTGTGACTTCATGAAGGGCTACTTTCACGAGGAGGCCACTCTCTGCTCACAGGTGGGTAACACACACATGTATACACACACACTCACACACAAATACACACACACCACGTATGCATACACACGCATACACACACACACAGACACTCACTCGACAACACATGCTCTTCATCCCTCTGTTACCTCTCCTCCAGGTGGCCTGTATGGATGATGTGTGTGGGCTACTGCCTTTCCTCAACCCAGAGATCCCTGACCAGTTCTACCGCCTCTGGCTGTCCCTCTTCCTCCACGCTGGGTGAGTCTCCCTGCACCTGTTTACATCTTTTTAGCTGTTTGCCTGTGTGTTTCTGTCCCTGTAGGATCCAGATGTAACGTGTGTTTCTGTCCCTGTAGGATCTTGGTGTAACGTGTGTTTCTGTCCCTGTAGGATCCTGGTGTAACGTGTGTTTCTTTCTCTGTAGTATCCTGATGTAACTTGTGTTTCTGTCCCTGTAGGATCCCGGTGTAACGTGTGTTTCTGTCTCTGTAGGATCCCGGTGTAACGTGTGTTTCTGTCCCTGTAGGATCCCGGTGTAACGTGTGTTTCTGTCTCTGTAGGATCCTGATGTAACGTGTGTTTCTGTCCCTGTAGGATCCTGATGTAACGTGTGTTTCTGTCCCTGTAGGATCCTGATGTAACGTGTGTTTCTGTCCCTGTAGGATCCTGCACTGCCTGGTGTCGGTGCTGTTCCAGATGACGGTGCTGAGGGACCTGGAGAAGCTGGCCGGCTGGCTCCGGATCTCCATCATCTATATCCTGTCTGGCATCACCGGCAACCTGGCCAGCGCCATCTTCCTGCCCTACCGGGCAGAGGTGAGATTCCTGCTGCTCTACCTTGAACATCTGTGCGCATCAGATAGATCTACGTATCCAATGAGTATGGATCTGTTGTTACAGTCCTGCACCCAGTCACAGGTGTGACCTGATGTGTGGTGTACAGTCACAAGAAGACGCTTTCATCGTCACACTATCCCCCCCATCCCCCCCCCCTCCCCCTCCAGGTGGGTCCTGCGGGGTCCCAGTTCGGGACGCTGGCCTGCCTGTTCGTGGAGCTGTTCCAGAGCTGGCAGATCCTGGAGCGCCCGTGGCGGGCCTTCGCCAAGCTGCTGGGCATCGCCCTCTTCCTGTTCTCCTTCGGCCTGCTGCCCTGGATCGACAACTTCGCCCACATCTGCGGCTTCATCTCTGGGTTCTTCCTCTCCTTCGCCTTCCTCCCCTACATCAGGTGGGTGCTGTGATGATGCTGGTCCAGGGTCAGGTTTCAAGCTGACTTTATCTTGTGTGAGACGGAGTCACCTCCCCAGCAGCTGATCTGAGTTCAGCTGTTAGCTTCTCTACCTTGTTTGTGTGCTGCGTCCTAGAAGCTATGATGTACAGACTTAGAGAGAATGCAGCGTAATTATATGCTGTTTCCCAGGGAAAACATGTTTCCCTAGGAAACATGGTAAACATGGAAACAATGTTTTATTCACCAGTCTAAGACAAAACGTCATTTGTGGTTTGCAGTTTTGGCCAGTCGGACATGTACCGTAAGCGTGGTCAGATCTGCGTGTTCCTGGTGGTGTTCCTGGGCCTGATGTCAGCCCTGGCCGTGCTCTTCTACGTCTACCCGGTCAAGTGTGACTGGTGCGAGTACCTCACCTGCATCCCCATCACAGACAAGTTCTGTGACAAGTATGACCTCAACGCCCACCTACACTGACCATGCCTCTCCTCGAAACGGATGGATGGAGATGAATGGAGGGATGGATGGAGATGAATGGATGGAGATGAATTGATGGATGGATGGAGATGAATGGATGGATGGATATGGATGGATGGAGATGAATTGATGGATGGATGGAGATGAATGGATGGATGGATGAATGGATGAATGCATGGATGGATGGATGAATGCATGGATGAATGGATGGATGGATATGGATGGATGGAGATGAATGGATGGATGGAGATGAATGGATGGATGAATGCATGGATGAATGGATGGATATGGACGGATGGAGATGGATGGATGCATGGATGAATGACTGCTTTGGCCAGTGCCCACCTCCTCTGAAGAGGCCTTCCGGAGTGTGGAGCCCTAATGAACAGCTGTCCCACCAGCTGTAACCCTGGACCCTGGGGCAGGTCTGGTTTTTCCTTCTGGACTGTTGGTACTGGTGCACTGTGGGTGCCTGTCACGGGCTGGTACAATAAAACATGTGTGTTCGATATCAAGGACAATCTGGAGTAAAAACCCCTCTGCAATCAGCTGCTTCTCTGTGTTCTATGGCCCCTCCTGGAGAGACACGTCTGTTTCATAGAGATTACACAGGGAGAAGGCTGTTTCTTTTCTATACTGCCTTCAATCCTGCTCTTCTCTCTTGGCTGCAACTGAAAACTGGCCCTTTGGCAGCCCCTTGTGGCCAACGAAGGAATCTACACTCTCAGTCCAGCACCACACTGCACAGCTGGGCGGATTATTTTTTTTTACTCACGTCATAACACCGGACTAAGAGTATTATCCGTTTATTGGATGACCTCAGAGAGTGAAATCTCTCCCATAGGACCATGAACGCCTCCGTGCCTCGACGCCGCTGAGACTCACAGGGAACCGTGTTTGCCATATCGGTCTCCCCCATCAGCATACCTGCTCTCATCAGCCTGGTGCACCAGCTTCAACCAGACGGGCCTAAACCAAGTGTCCTACAGAAGGAGTGGGGAATGAGGAAGTGTGCTTCATAGGCTGCATAGGAGGGATGAAGTGGACTTCATGGGATGTTGGGTGTGATTTGGTACCTGGCCTTTGTGTCGACAGAGCATGTAAACATGTAAACGTGTGTTCCAGTGTCGTGTTTGAAGGGTTGTGTTTTAGCTACCCATTCATATGAACCTGAAACTACAATGCACACTAAACCAAGCCGAAGATCGTCGCTAGTGTTACCGTCGTTTTTTGTGTGTGGGTGTGTGTGGGTGTGTTTGTGTGTGTGTGTGGGGGGGCTTTGAGTTTGAGCCCACATTAAAAGAAGGGATAAAAAAATCCTGAAATCCATTGGGTTCAACCTCTATAGAATGCAGTGAACTAGAAGCAAAGGGAATTAGATTAATACTAGATTTGGGTCGGGGGGTTTTCCTAGATCGAACCAGCAACCTTCTGATTACTAGCCCGATTCCTTAACCGCTCAGCCACCTGACTTGCGTCAGCTTGTGTTAACAATGTCCACTAGGTGGCAGAGTTGTCCTGCAGTGTTCTGGCCTTGCATGACAATTCTGTAAGGTAAGGCTATTGTTTCTCTTTACTCTATATCTGTAAGCCTTGTTGATTTAAATGAACTTCATTTGAATGTCCTTAATTCAAGCTCAATTCATATTTACCTTTGAGATCCATGAAAGGTTTTCATTATGTTCTCCTCTTTGTTCAGTGTGGCTTGATCAGATTGTTGCTCCCATCCCCCCTGCAGAGCAGCTCACATCCCCCCCGGCCCCCTCTCACACACACACACACACACGCACACACACACACACACACACACACACACACACACACACACACACACACACACACACACACACACACACATCAACAGACAAACCTGTTGTTACATCAGTTGAACTGAACTGATCAAGTCTACAAGTGAATCACAATACTGTTAAATGGAAATTGTCAGCTTGCCTTTGATCTCTCCCTTCCCCTATGTCTCTCTCTCTCTCTCTCTCTCTCTGTTGTTTATCTCCCTCTCTCTTCCTTCCTCATTAATACAGTTGGGCAGCTGAAGGAGCCACCAATTGCCATTAACCCCCCCTCCCTCCATCCCTCCTTCCTCTATGAAATGAGCTCTCTCCCTTTCCCTTCCCCCTCTTTTTTAATCGCCCCTTTCCCCCCTTTTTCCTTCCTCCTCGCCAATTGCCTGCTCCTCTCTTTTTCCTGTACGTCCACTTTTACTCCATCCTTATCTCTGCTCTCTGTGACCTCCAAACCCCCTTCTCTACCTCTCATTCTCTCTGTTCTTGTCCATGTATTCCTGGCTGCTTTCTGTCCCTCTTGGTCCTCTTATGTCCGCCATCATGAGCTCTATAGATATGGTAATCAGATAAGAGGATGCTTCTGATCAGCATCAAACAAGATAACAGATTCACAGCCTCTCCTTTGCTCTCCACTCCTCTGCTCTGCTCTCCCCTCTCCTCTCTCTCCTTCTCTCCACTCCTCTGCTCTGCTCTCCCCTCTCCTCTCTCTCCTTCTCTCCTCTGCTCTGCTCTGCTCTCTCCTTCTCTTCCTCTGCTCTGCTCTCTCCTCTCCTCTCTCTCCTTCTCTCCACTCCTCTGCTTTGCTCTGCTCTCCTCTCATCTCCTGGATTGATAAATGGCTAAATGGATGGAGGGGTGAGTGCAGAGATAGCTGGATGGGTAAATAGAGGGAGGTTGCAGGAGGTGTGTTGTTGCTGCTGTCCCTGGCTGGAAAGACGACCCTGAAACTGGACCCTGACAGCTGCCAGACAGGTGGTCACTGGCAGACCCTGTCTCCTCATTGTACCAAGCATGGCCATGAGGAACACACACACACACACAAACACACACCTCAGACCAGCTGTAGCCCCCAGGCCCCAATTCTCAGGTGTGGGGGAGGGAGTCGTCCTGTCCCACAGTGCACCTGTCTGAAGCGACCAATGACAAGTCAGGTAGTGTAGGCGGTAATGTTAGCCTGGATCAGAGGCCTATCTACCACCTGGGCTGGCAGGAAAAGCCCCCCCTGTAGCCCCTAACCACACACAAGGAGAGGAGTGTGTGGGCCCCCTGCAGATGAATAAACCATCAGCCATGATCTCACTCACTCTCTCCTCAGGATCTTCTCGTGACGTCTCTGTGCGTGAGGTCATTCTTGTGTGTAATTGTCTCCGTAATATGGCGCAGCCCACCTTCTTCTTCCTCCCCCATCCCTGCCCCCTCTAACCTTGTCACCCTGCCGGCTTTCCATCCCCCTCCTCCCCACCAGCCCGTCATCACCAGCCCCCCCCCCCCCCCAGCCCGTCATCACCAGCTCCCCCCCCCCAGCCCGTCAGTTCCAGCCTTTCCCCAGCAGCCCTGCAGCCGTCCTCCCTCCCCTCATCCTCCTAAGCCTCCACTCACCCCTTCTAATTACCTCCACACACACTTACACACAAACACCCGCACACTTACACACACACACACATGCGCACACTCACGCGCCCGTTCTCGTTGGGGATCGTTTTAACAAGGCTCTTTCCATGAATGCCCTCTCAGAATCCTGTCTCTGTGCGTGTGTGCCCTTTAAGGAACAGGTGCAGCGTTGGGGTGAGGGGACAACATGCACATCGGATGAGAAGAGAAGGAAGGAAACGGAGAGGAAAAGAGACAAGGCATTTCTCCACCATTCACAGAGGTGTTTCGAGTAATACTGATCACATTGTCATCACGCAGGCTCTCAGGTTTCTGAGAATGCAGAATGTCCAGTCCTGCAGTCGTGTTCTGCGCGCTGGGCTGATGGCTCCCTGGCAGTCCGGGTTCAGAGGAAGGTCCATTGTTGTGTGTCCTCTTATGGGACTTAGTGAATCTAATCAACAGGGCAAGTCTGGACCTGCCCTGGACCAAGGAGAGGCCGTTATCACTGGCCAGAGCTTCTGCATGACTTGGCAAAGAGAAGAAAGGGAACACGTATATGTAGACAAATGTATACACACACACACACACACATCCAAGCACACGCTCACACTGTTCTAGTTCTAGTTATACACTCCATTGACCTTCCATATTGTTCGGCATGGCAGCACACAATGTTCTCCCAGGTCTTACTAGAAGCCGTTTGTGTTGATCAATCATCATGTTCCCGAGACCCGTCAGCCGAAAGCTTTCCTCACTCCTGCAGCCCCCCCCCACACTCCACCCACCAAACGTATTCCAGATCCAACGTTACAGTCACAGTGAGAAAACAGTGTTGTTTTTACGGGCCCCAATCATGACCGGTCCAATCACATCCGGCTGGGCCTTCATTTCCCATCATCCCTCCATCCCGTCCTCAGTACTAAATTGTGATTGGCCCTTTCACTTGAATGTCTCATGATCGGATCCTTCTGAGCAGCTTCAACGAGTGCAAATGAAGCACATTCCCCCCTACTTCGGTTTTGTTGTCGGGCTTCTGTGGATTCGTAATTCATAAAAGGGGAAGTATTCATTACTTCTTCTTATTTTTATTCCACAGTCTTTGTGGTAAGTGCTTGATCAAGCTAAGAGCGTAGTTTCTACCTAGTTTTTACAACCTAGACCATGTTCAAATGAACTTCCTGAAGTTCGTTTGAGTTTTCTGTTGTAGAGATCCCATGAAAACGTCAGACCCTGGGTAAGACCAGTCTCTTCTCCATGCCTCCTTTCTGCAGTGTCACCACTGCAACAGTACTGACAGTCAATAAAAAAGGGATTGGATGGCTGTTAGCGTAATCACAGCCTCCTCAAACACTGACTCATGCGGGGTCATCAACTGCAGGTGACCATATCTGTTGATGGATTTACAGGGAGAGAACGCCCTGTTTTGACAATCTGCCCCTTTTTTAACTATATGGTACTTTGTGTGCATGCACGTAGGTGTGTACGTCTGTATACGTGTGTGTCGGCCTGTGTGTGTGTGTGTCTGCCTTTGAGGCTACGTTTGTGTATACATGTGCGTGTGTCTGTGCATATGTGTGTGTGTTAACTATGCTATCTGTCACCTGCGTCAGGACCGATGAATGTGAGTCTTCCTGTAGATAACAGATAATGTGCTGCAGAGATAAGGATTGCAACCTCCCTGGTCTCATGGGTAGATGTAGAATTGTAAAGAAGCAATGGGTCTTATAATGCATCACTAGCACACATTCTTGTGACACACACACACAGAGACGGACACACACACACACACTGACCACTGTTTGTCCAATGTGACAGGCTTTGTGACAGCAGCAGGCAAGCTGAGACTTGCTCTGCCAGGCCTCCCAAGGTCTGCGGCACACATAAGGGTGTGCGCACCACACACGCACACACACACACCGATAGTTGCAAACACACAGTGGCACATGCGCGTACTGCTTTTGTCACACTCACACAGGAACGTACTCACTCAGATGGGCACACACACACACACACTCATACACACACAGAATCCCAATCTGTTCTCCAATCATCAACAGACCCCTGTGAATGCCTCGCTACAAAATTACAGCTGGCATGATTTTGGGTGAGAGTGGTGCTCTTCAGACAAAGCCAATCACCCATGGTCTGGTTCAGCCTGTAAGAAGGTCCTGTCTGGTTCAGCCTGCAAGGATAACCTGTCTGGTTCAGCCTGTAAGGATGATTACTATAGTTTGTTCTGATGGGCCACGATGATCCATACCCCCCCCCCCCCCTCCCACAGACAATATCACGTGGCAGAAGGTTGGGGGGGTGTAACAGGAAACAGCTCAGGTAAGCAGCCATATAAACAAAGCACGTGTTAGTACAGTGATTGCTGCTCGTGAGGGGATTGGGTGTATTCATGCAATGAGCACTTCCTGGTCGGGGTCCCCGGTTCTGTGTCAGCTTCATGTCCGATCGTCTTGATTATGTGAGGTTCAAACACCTGTTTGCATTCTAGCAGAGGAGGAAAAGGGCGGAGTTTCCACCTACTCTCCACGGCCCATTTCAGAGTTTACTACCAAAACTCCTGTAGAAAGACAGGCGTCACAGCGGCTCTGTAACACTGGAAGCAGCAGAGACGAAGGAGCCTGAGACAGAAAGGTCTTTAGGACCGTCTTAGTAACCGTCCTCGCGTCATAAACCCAGGCAAGAGAGAAAGGCAGAGTTCTCTGCTTTTTATGTCCAGTTTAAAGGCGTCCAGGCCCTCCCTTGGCGGACAGCTTTCCTGTCCATTCACCAGCCCCCTGCTTTCCCGCCGAGAGCCTGCTGAACCCGTAACAGCCTCCATACACCAGAGCACCGGCACATAAACCTGATAGCCGCACCATCCTGTCTCCGCCCTGTGCCCCTCCTCCACATGACCCACGGCCCCCACCTCTCCCAGTCCCCGGTCGTCTTCAAGAAGACCAACAAGAAGACATCACGCCACAGCAACCGACCAGCCACTGGTGGTTGGGGGGGGGGGGGGGGGGGGGGGCTGAAAAAGAACCAGGTATGTGAGGAGGACTTTCTCTGCAGCAAGATTTTTGTTTGACTTTGCATCGTGTCTGGGCTGGGGATAGACAGGAGAGGGTGAGAGTCCCAAACTGGGATGGGGAGGGAGAGAGATGGGGCTGGGGTGAGGGCTGGGGCTGGGGCTGGGGGGGGGTGAATGTGTCTGCCATCTACGGGTGGTGGGTGGGGGGCTCATAGGGAGGGCTTTGTCATGGTAAGTGAGAGCTGAATGGAAGAGGACGGCGAGGACACACAGAGGAACACGCCAGGGGGAGGGAGATGCAAACACACGACCACCTCAGAGCTGGCACACACACACACACGCCTACATACACACACACGCATACATGCACACACACACGCATGCACACACCCACACACACCGCTATACGCACACACACACACACACACACACACACACACACTCACACAACGAGACAAACACACGCACCAACACAAAGAACAACAGAAACACACGGAAAACAAAACACACAACGCAAAGAGGAAGACAAATCCGTTGCCACACACTTACACTATTGTTGACATCGGGGTTGCCACTCACTGCAAAGTCGGGATGTACAAGGAAGTATTACGCAATCTACAGTGTGCGTGTGGTGAGATCGGACAAGGTCTCTCTGACAGAAAGACCCTGCGAGGTTGAGCCAGCTGCTGGGGAGAGGGGAGCAGGGAAAGGGTTAAACCAGCTGGATTATCCTGTGCCGTTAAAACCACTCCACACCGACGTGACGTGTGTGAGGTAATCAGTAAAAGACTCAAGTGTGGTGGCGGGGGTGTGTGTACACACACACACATTTGCACAGACGCAGGAGGAGAGTGGGGAGAGGGAGGGAAAAGGACGGTGGACGGAGGGAAAGAGAGAGGGAAGACTCCTCCTTCTATTCTTCTTTTCTGCCCTCTGTTTCTTCCCTGTTTTCTTCTTCTTCTTCCCTCCCTCCTCCTGTTCACTCCCCGCTGCTTGGACAACATCCAGCATGACCTGTGTGTTCAGAGAACACACACACACACACATTCTCCCTCTCTCTCGGTCTCATAACCACAGAAGTCGGTTACAAGGGCTTCTGATGTGACCTTTCTCTCTTTTCACCCGCGGCACCTTTTCTTTCCTCTCGGCTCCTCTTGTCTTGTATCCTTTTCTTCCGTCCCCCTCCTTCTTGTATCTCTTTGTTGGCCTGCTCTTTGTCCCTGGGTGTTATCGGGGTCTCTGGCCGGAGACCACCTTGGGAGGCGTCCATCTGGTTTCCCCCTGTGTTGTTTTACTGACTCCCTCTCAGTCTGACGTCCACTCTCTCCTCGCCTCTCCTCCCCTGCCATCTCCTCTCCTCCTTTCCTCTCTCCTCCGCTCTGCCTCTCCTCTGATCTTCACACTTGTCCTCCTCTCCAGTCCTCTCCCCCTCCCCTCCTCTCTTCTCCACTTCTTCCGTTCTCTTATCCTCTCCTCTCTCCTCTCCCCTCACCCTCTCTCTTCTCCTCTGCCATTTCAGAACTGAGAAAGACAACTGGAATCAATACAAATGATTTATTACCATATACACACATTCATACATGCAGTATATATATATATACACAGTATATGTGATATTGCATGTACGATGCACGACTGCACATGAGCTACAGGGCCAGGTTTTCAGCCCGCTCTGCCAGGTAAAAGAGGCCAGAGAGGACGCAGCCCAGAGACATACAGCAGAACCCCCTGCCTGATGAGTTCATGTAGAGGTTTAGAATGTTAAGTATTCTTTCTTTAATATTCGGCAATGAATATTAAACGTTTTTATTGGAGGGATCACTGGAATTACACCGTGTTACAGTAATTCATCTGGTTTTAAACCGGGGCCGTGGGAGCTAGTCGTGAGAGAGAGATTTAAAAACAAATGAAGCATACATTTTTAGTAGGCATTAACATTTAACCGTGTCAGCAGTGGCCCCGGCCATTGTTGATGTCTCATTGATCTTCTGATGTCACTCATTTAAACTCACTCAGGCAGGCAGGTGATGGACCATTATACACGTTTATTTTGGAATGTTTGGAATATTTTCAAACTTGACCTTGTCAAATCAGAAGCTATTCACGGGTCCCTTCCTAATCCACCCCCCCTCTCTATCATTCTCTCTTTCTGTCCACATCCCTCTCTTTTTCTCTCTCTGCGGCTATCTCTCGCCACACACACACACACACACACACACAAGTGCATGGCCCCAGTTTGTGGTTGGCAGACCGCCTTGGTCCCAGGTCCCAGGGGGAAAGGCAGATCTTAATTGGAGTTGTGGTGAGCTGAGGGGGATTTAATGGAACGTGATTACTGTAGAGGGGATCCTGTAATTACAACTGCTAATGAATTCACACTCCCAACTCTAATGTGCACTGGACCTCATCAATGGTTATATGTGTGTGTGTGTGTGTGTGGGGGGGGGGACCTCTGCAGTTTTCAAGGATAAAGAACTATGGATGTTCAAGTGTTCCAGAATGTTCACATGCTAACTCCCTATCTTACCCTTCTTCGCCACGTCAACCCAGACATGCTCGCGCACACACCGACACCCACTCTGTTGCACACCACAACAGGACTAAACCATCAGACACAGTTAGCATTCCTAACACATCCCTCCTGCCACCCAGTACCCACTGGGCAGCAGGCAGACACAATACCCCCTGCCACTCCCCACCTCACACACACACTCACACACATTCACACACACCCTCACACACTCACGGTTGCCTGGACCAGACATGTTTCGAAAGGGGGGAGTATTTTCAGATTCCAGTGAGTTGGTGGGGACAGTACCGCTGTCGAGAGGGGTCAGGTGCACTTAAACTAGTCCTTCTATGAACCCCCAAAACAGTTCCGGGTCAACACATAATTACACAGTATGTGCTGTATGTGTAACTTTATCTCTCTCTCTCTTTGTCTCTCTCCCTTTCTGTCTCTCCTCCTATTTCTCTCTCTCACCCTTCTCTCTACCTTCTTCTCTAATTGACCACAGACCAGAAATACCACCTTCCTCCCATTCTTCTTTCTTCTCCTCTACCTCTCTCTACCCAACCCCCTTCTGTGTATCTCTTTCTCTCTCTCTCTCTTGCATCATCTCTCTCTCTCTCTCTCTCTCTCTCTCTCTCTCTCTCTCTCTCTCTCTCTCTCTCTCTCTCTCTCACTGTCTCTCTGTTTCTCTCTCTCGCTGTCTCTCTGTTTCTCTCTCTCCCCCTCACTATTCCCCCCCCCTTCTCTTTGCCCCCCCCACCTCCTCGCTCTCCATTGTCTTCCCCTCTGTGTCTAGGTTTGTTGGCTGAGCTGTCCGGTGTGTGGCTGTAGCCTTGCATAATGAGTTGGCTCAGGTCTGGCTTCAGTCTGGCACAGCTTCAACCCAGCTCATTACAGAGAATACGGCTGTTTCTCTCTCTCTCTCCTCGCTCCTCTCCTCCTCGCTCCTCTCCTCCCCCCTCCTCTCCTCCTCGCTCCTCTCCTCTCCCATCAGCTCTACTCCACCTTCCATGTCTGAGTGGGGGGAACGTGTTCCACCAAATGGCAGAGATTTACAAAAGTGGCAGCAGGATTGAAAAGAGAGAGAAACAGAGAGAGAAACAGAGAGAGAGCAAGAGAGGGAGAGAGAGAAACAGAGAGAGAAACAGAGAGAGAGCAAGAGAGGGAGAGAGAGAGAGAGAGAGAGAGAGAGAGAGAGAGAGACAAAGACAGAAAGTCACGGAGAAAGAGAAACTGAGAAAGAAGGACAGAAAGAAAGAAAGAAAGAAAGAAAGAAAGAAAGGGAGAAGGAAAGAGAGGGAGGTTGGTGGGTTTTTGTGAGGGGGAACTCAAGCAGTGGTGTCAGTGAGACACAGAACCCAACGAGGCGCCGAGAGCTTTGATTCGGACTCATAGAAGGCTACAACTGTGGCCTTTCAGCCTGTCGAAGACAACTGGGAGACAGGGTTAGTTGCCTGTGTCAGCGTGTGTGTGCGTGTGTGCTCGAGAAACTCGTTATTTCATGTCAACACCTTCAGTATCATTAGAGGCAAAAGACATCTCATCCGTGGATCTCCCTCCTCCTTTTCCGTCTCTCGCCCTCCGATTTCCCCTCAGCGCCGGCCGGCCCCTTACCTGTCTGATTGACCTGTTCTGAGACACCTTTCCTCCTCCCGTCTCCCGACACTCTCCTTTTTACGCCTCAATCTCTCCCTCGGTTTCTCAATTTCCATCCCCACTACCTTCTCCTCCCCTTTCCTTCCTCATCTTCTCCCTCCTTCTCTCTTTCTACATTCCTTCCTCTCTCGCATTCCTCACACGCCCCCCCCCCCCCTACCGTCTTTTCCACCTCCTCTCCCCTCACTTCACTCTCTGCTTTCCCTGTCTCCTCCTCCTTCCCTCCTCCCTCATCATTCTCCGGCCCTCCAGGGAGGAGGCCTGGTACATCTCTTTATCCTCCAGGGGCCAATTTGACTGTCCTACCTTCAACGACAGCACTGGGAGCTCCAGCTCTCTCTTTCTGTGTTTGTGTGTGTGTGTGTGTGTGTGTATTATCCATGTCCCCTGCTGACTGCTATTGCAGAACATTGCTTCTGACTTGCACAAACAAGGATCCTTGTCACACCACTTCGAAGTCAACTTATTTCTCACCCAATCAACGTCACTGATTTGGGTTGTACCTCTGTACATGTCAAAATGCAGATAATTACAGGGTGTATGTGTGTGGATGTACGTGGATGTGTGTGTGCAATCAGTGTGTGTGTACGTCTGTGTGTACAAATGTGTGTGTGTTTGTGTATGTGCATGCATACAAGTAATGTCAAGCTCACATTGACGACTCTGTCCCTCTGATCCTCCCCCAGCCTCAGGCTGTGGGCAGAGTGGCAGACGTGAAGAGGAGGCAATGCAGGAATTGGTTCCAGAGTGAAGTTCTATTCATTTTTGTGTGTGTGTGTGTGTGTGTGTGTGTGTGTGTGAGAGAGAGAGAGAGAGAGAGAGAGAGAGAGAGAGAGAGAGAGAGAGAGAGAGAGAGAGAGAGAGAGAGAGAGAGAGAGAGAGAGAGAGAGAGAGATGGAGAGAGAGAGAGTAGGTTCCAGAGTGTAGTTCTATTAATTTGTGTGTGTGTGTGTGTGCAGGTTCCAGAGTGTAGTTCTAATCAGTGCTGCTTCTGAAGAGGTCATGTGGAGGATGAAGCTCTTCAGCGTGTCCTGCTGGGATCACTCTGGAGACAGCCCCAGAGCCCGACACACAGCCTGCTGCACTCTCTGCACCAGGACCTTCAGTCACACACACACACACACACACACACACAGAAAGAGAGACGCACACACACACACACACACACACAGAGACACACACACAGACACACAAAATTCACATGCATGCACTTACACACGGAGACAAACACACATATCGTACACACTCACCCACACACATACAGTACACACAAACACACACAAAGCAAAACACTCACACATACATACACATGCATGCACATACACACACACAGAGGCACTTACTGTAAACAATACCCCTGTGAAGACATTAATGCACACTCTCACACTACACGCATATGCAAATGCAATCACTCTCACACACACACACACACAATATCACACGCACTGGCAGTCACACAAACAAACACACAGTCACGCATGGAGACATGCATCTGCACATGCAACCCCGCGCACACACACAAACACTCCTACACACACAACCAAACACACACACGGAACATGTGAGCCTGATATCTTACCTGTCAGGGGCAGGTGTGGTCCCAACAGACCCAATCAGTTTTAATTAACCCCTTGTGATGGAGTGTGGGTGGGGGAGGGATGTGTGAGAAGAAAAGAGGGACGAGAGAAGGAAAGAGAGAGAATGAGAGGAAGATAACTCTGAAGACAGGAAGCGAGAGAAAGGAATAATGAGAGAAATAAGAAGCAAAGTTCATTATAACGGGGAGGTGAGTCTCACAAGCGCACATACTGAAGGAACTATATTTTAGACGTCAACATCACGCTCAGGAAATATGACCTAAGCCCCTAGTTCTGTGTGTGTGTGTGCCCGTGTGTGCATGCGTGTGTGGGTGTCCATTCTGATGTTGATGAGGCAGTGGTGAGCCGAGGTGAGGGTTGACACCTGATGTTTGGCACCTGTCTTGTCCACGCAGGTCACTCTCACACACACACACACACACGCACACCCACACACACACAGGGACCTCATATGCATAATTGATCGGCAGGTGATTATAACTAAGGCTGGGCAGATAGTGTTCCCCTCCTCATTCTGCCTGACGTAACCAGGGGTGCCTTCCTGACAATGAGCTGAGATCATAGACAGGAACTGTATCTGAGCCTTCCTGGAAACCCTTCAGCCTCAGTCTGGGCCGCTGGCTACGAACCTGCTGCTCCTTCCCGGGTTTGCTGCCTCCACACGCGTCGACGTTCGTGTCCGTGGAGCGGCTGCACTGCCGTGTCTGTGTGAATGCGCGTGTTTGCGTGTATGTTTGCGTGCGTGTGCATGTCTGTTTGTCTGTGTGTGTGTGTTTGTTTGTTTGTGTGTTTGTCTGTGCGTGAGGTGCACCATTGCCCTCCTGGTGGGCCATGCAGCCAGATGCCAGCCTTCACAAAGCAAAGCCCGGCTAATCAAATGAGAGCTCTCAGGAGCGTGGAGGCTGCGAGGAGAATGGAGGAGGAGGGGAGGGGGGTCTAGTGGTTTCAAGAGGCTCACAACATTTGGTGTAGGTGGATGCACAAGCACACACACTCTGTGTCTTGTTCCCCCTCTTTTTCTCTCCATCTGCACACGTCTATTTCTTTGTTCTTTTCTTTCTATCTCTCTCCATACCTCCCTCCTTTTCTGACATCTCGCCCCCTCTCCATCCCTCACTCTCAGACTGCCTGGTTCAGTCATTTTATACAACCCGTTCTTGCTGTGCCTTGGTGACAAACACACCCAGCAGACCGTGGCTACCTGTTGCTGGTGACAGAACTGGAGACTTGACGCAACACTTTACGACCCTTTCCGTTCCTTGTCTTCTCCCTGACAAACGGTTTCAGACCATCTCAGTGTTGTCCAACAGCTGTCAGTACTGACACACAGTGATGACAAGAGCAGATGTCTTTGATAGGCTATAACCATATCAGGCCGTATGGGATGAAGATAATGCATTAACGATTACTCTGGTTCCTCGTGTCAGCCTGTGCAGCTTTTATTATTGAAGTATGGGTGCTATACCTACAGTCCTATGTACAACTCTTGGTTTCTAAGTGTAGGATCAAAAAGAAACAAAGAAACAAAGGTTGAAAAAAGAGAAAGCGCAGTTGTTCTTTGAGGGGACTCAGTAAATACCCAGTAGGCTTCTGTAGAGAGAGAACCGAAGAACGGGGGGGCCCTGACTTGTCTCTTGGCACTGGGATCTGGGGTAGTGGAGTGTGTGAAAAAGTGCGTGTGAATGTGTGTGTATGTGTGTGTATGAGTTTGTGTGTGTGGCAGAGCTCCAGACCTGGGGGTCTCTGGCTCTCATCGTGCCCCGACACGCTGCCCTCTGGCTGGCATCTTTCATCCCTTGCCTCTCTTCTCCTTTAGTCCCTGGCCTCTCTTCTACAGTCCCCAGCCTCTATTCTCCTCCAGTCCACAACCTCTCTTTTCTTCCAGGCACCCCCAGCCCGCCCTCCCTCATGGCTCCAGTATCTCTCTCCCAGCCATCGACACCCTCCCTGCCAGCCTGGTCTGGTTCTGGGACCACAGAGACCACAGAGAACATGTTGGAATGCCTTTCACTGGTCTGAGGGGCAATGATGCCAACACAACCAGTTCAAGCTGATGCAGACCCACACGCACGATAGAGGACCAACAGAATCCCTTACATAGACTCAGCCACCAGCTGGAAGCTGGCTGATTGATGGTGGCCTGAGGAACGCTTGTATACAGTTAACCTGGCGCTCTTTGTTTGTTTGTTTGTTTGTTTCTTTCTCAGTTTCTCAGTTTCTCTCTTTCTCTCTTTCTTTGTGGTTCTCTTTCTGTCTCTCTCCCTCTCTTTCTCTCTCGGTCTCTCTCTGTCCATCTCTCCTTTTTCTCTCTCATGACAGGTAATGGCCTTGTTTCAAACACACACTCTTCCCTCTTGTCACCGCAGCTGCTTGGTAATGGCCGTCCCTGAGAGCTGCTGGACGGCAAATGACAGAGACGGCCAGAGCCCTCATTTTCTGCCGAGGTCAGCGGTTCACCGTGGGCCAATCATGAGATCCATGACTGAGATGTGACATGGGCCAGTCTCCCTCAGTTGGTGTCATCAGGACGTACTCGTGCTCCAGTACAAGGAGGTGAACAGGTCTCAGGTCAACATGGCAGTCGGCCCACTCAGGAGCAGAGAAGGCCTGATTGATATGCATTGGTGTCTACATGTACATCTGGCACTTCTGCTATGACTCCGCCTCACGAGCCCTCAGACTGCCTGCAATGTTCAATCTTCTCTCCATCAATCTGAGGACGGACGCCAAGGAGTTCTCAGAAAGCCTTCTGGTGAGAAATGTCAGAAATGTCCCCATGCATAGGGGCAAATATAAAAAGGGAGAGGAGAGAGGAGAGAGGAGAGAGGAGAGAGGAGAGAGGTAAGGGGAGAGTGGAGAAGGGAGAGAGAAGAAAAAGTAGAGTTTGGTCTGCAGCCCAGTCAGACCTTGCCTCTGAATGGAACCTCTTTAGCCTCTATACATCTCCCTAATTACCTCTCCAGCCCTGTGTGTGTGCGGGTCTGTGTGTGTGTGTGTGCCACCTCTTGTGCCGCCTCTATTACCAGGCCCTGTCGGGAATAAATTAAATTAGCACATCTAAACAAAAACAAAATATTGAGTCTTTGTGTGTGAGTGTGTGTGTGTGTGTGTGTGCGTGCGTGCGTGTGCATGTAAGGGAAGAGGTGGTAGGTATGGTCAAATTTGAAGGGTTTGGTTCTTGGTAATCAAGTCACATATCTAGAATGATTGCTGGAAAACAGACCTTAACAAAAACACCACTAAGCAACAAGACAGCCCATTACAGGCACACTCACACACACACACAAACACGCACACAATGGATGATTCTTTGTCTGCAAAGATCAAGGAAAGGAATTGGGTCTGCCTTGCTGTCAGCAGTGACGACTGAATAAGCTGATCCTTGACAAGCGTGTTCTGTTGTTGTCTTCATACTACATTACCCATCCTGCACCTCCCCCTGTTCTGGAGCTTCACACTTGATGTGTTCAGTTTCTGTCACACACAGGCAAGAACACACGCACACATTCTCACATTCTCCATACACAATGATAAACCATCAGTTCCTAGTCCTGCCCTTGGTGTACTGCAAAACATACGACCCCACCATGACAAGATGGCCTCGCAGCGTGTATGTGATCTGTCAGAATGGCAGTTCACCAAAGAGGAGACAGGAGACCAGAGTGAGTCAGGCACACAACCTTTCCAGCTGCAAGGACCCCTGCTCCCATTCATGATGGAACAAGTTCCCCTAATGGAAACTACATTTGCATGTCATGCATAACCAAGAGGCTCCTGTAAAAGCTCATCGAAGGGTATATCCTCTCCAAGTCTCCCCTGACTCACTAATGAAGACCAGAGCCACAGTGTTTATCAAGTCGTTACATCCTGATATGGCGAAGTGAAGAAGACAACATCAGACTTAAGACTTGGCCTTGGAAGATGTACCAGCCTGGCCTGTATCAGAACTGTAGTACAGTACCATGATGGCCTGTATCAGTACTGTAGTACAGTACCAGTCTAGCCTGTATCAGTACTGTAGTACAGTACCAGGATGGCCTGTATCAGTACTGTAGTACAGTACCAGGATGGCCTGTATCAGTGTAGTACTTAGACATAAATGTTTCCCCATAGTGAGAAAACAGCAACTAACAGCTTGATGCTCTATCTCTTTGGTATCCTCATATACCAAGGATGACATTGTGCTGCAACCACACAAGGACGCACCTTTTGATATTCTTTTCAGGAGACTTGAAGACTGTCCTCTTTAAGAAACACCTGACTGACCCGTAGATTCCCTGCCGTGGGGTGCCGTGGCTCCCCCTTCCCCGAGCTCTGGGTTCTCCGTGTAGGGTACCCTCCGTCCTCCTGGGTACAGGTGCCCCCCTCTCTAATCTGGACCGGTCCAGAGGGTGTCAAGGAGATTATAAAACAACACCCCCTACACACACACACACACACACCCACGCACAAACAGACACGCACTTTACACAAGCAACAATCGGTGCTCCAGAGTGGTGCCAGGGGAGCTATAAAGCAGAGGAGTGCTTGGGCTGTGCGACAGCTCGTCTTGTTCCTGGTCGCGGCGCTGTGTTGGCGTCCTGGGCAGGCCCAGGCTGAATGGAGCAGCAGGACCCTGCGTCCATGGAGATAATGTTATCTACCCAGCCACGGGACGCGCATGTCTAAGCCTGTACATACACCGGGAGCACACACACGGGTGTACACACACACTCTCATCACAAATCAGTTGCCCCTCCTCCCTTCTAATAAGATTTCATAATATGGATTTCGTCCGTGGAGGTTTCGATTTCTATTGGAGTTGCGGAGCCAGATGTTTTTAATTTCAGTTGCATGTCAGCTAGTTAAACACCACTACTCCATCAACAGTGATCTGTGGATAGAAACAGATCTAGATACTTATAGATATGTCTGTAGATGAATATAGATTCGATGGGTCCCTTCTAGTGAGTATGGCAGAGAGAAGCTGCCTCAGTGCACCATGGGTCCCTGCTGTTTCTAGGAATCTGAGTAATTCTACCAATCCCAAAAGATCTCCACACATGACCCTCCCACCCCAGGGAGTCAGAGCCGCTCGGATTGGATAATCCACATTTCTCCTTATTCTCTCCATTTTCAATTAAAAAGAGATTTGAAGTGGAAAAGCACATTTTCATAGGTCCAGGCCATGGGCCTGAAACACCCCTACAGCTGGGGATGGTGTCAACGCAAGTTACATTTTTATGTGATATTTGTTATTTAATTCATTTTGGGGCCTTGAAATGGGATTTTTTAGAGAAGTTGGAGTTGAAGAAAAGTGTTCTGGCACACCAAATGTTGACTGGTGTTATCCATAATCTTTATTAACCGTGTGTGTGTGTGTGTGTGTGTACAATGTTTGACAACTGGTTTTAATTCCCAGGTGACCCAAGCGACAGGTGAAACACTGTGCCCCAAACATTACAGTCTCTTGTCTCTCTCTCCCCCTCTCTCTCCCCCTCTCTCTCTCTCTTCCTCTATCTCCCTTTGTCCCACCTGCTTCCTTAGCTCTGACCCAAGAACAGCCTGACCTCATATGCAAGCAAACTTGTTAAAGATATTATTCCAATATATGTTGCAACACCCTGAGAGTACAGGCAAGTCTGGGCCTGACTAGACCTAAAGATATGGAGCGTGCAAACCAAGATGCCCTATCAGGGAACAAACTCTGCCAGTAACATAAGGATCAAGGACCTTGAGCTGGTTTCGTATGACAAAGAAGAAGCAACATATAAAATGACAACATTTATTGCATCAGGGAATGATTGAATTTTTTAAACAACTGAAAAAGTATAAATCTCCCATCCATTTTGTCATTTCGCCCCCAAAAGAAAGTACTCTTTATTAATGTTAGGGTTAGGGTTAGGGCTGTTCATATTTGAGATATTTCATGAAAGATATGAATGCAAAAATCATACATAAAAGTAATCAGTATAAATGAAAGGTCCATCACCCAGTGACAAGAGTGCAGACACACATACAGCAGTCCTCTGGATCATTGTATCATAGTATCTCTATATGGTCATCTCTCTCAACTGCAAAATCCTGATCAACTTAATTTACAAATTCAAATGCAAGTTTGGCAGATTCATCCAACGGGTTTCCAGCTGAAAGCTAACTATTTAGGAGGCAATATACTTTTTAAACATAAACATAAACAGGTTTTGTTATTGCTGTCCAATAATGGCATACAGATATAGTACACAGAAATTCTTAATTATGTGGTACAGTGATAGTGGCGTACAAGGTCAGTGTGTGCTGTAGAAAATGTCAAGATTGTTTTTTCATATTTTGTCCATCAAAGTGCATATTTTGTTTGATGACTGACTGGAAGGCATTTCAGATCAGCTTCAGTCTATCCCAATCTCTCTGCTTAGCAATATGACTACAGACAAACACCCATCTCTAACCCGTCAATTCTAGGTTGTATATACTGTATTATGATAATTAATTAAAACACATATATGGATATCTCATCATCACTAGTCTCTGATTATGATTCAACACTATAAATTTAACTTCGAGATCCTAATTCATGAATAAAACATTCTCGATCCTCCAAATCAGATGAAAACAGAAAGAAAACAGTTTATAATCTGTAAGAGTGTGTATGATGCTAACGTAGCAAAGTAGTCTTCAGCAGATACGTAGGTATGTCCCAGCAGGTCAAAACAGTGGTTGATTCTATACAGTGTGCCATGACAAAAAGGGTACTTTGTTTTCAATGACACTCTGAATGTGGAGCCAAATCAAACATCTCTGCGACCCCACCATCCATTGAGCCTTCAAGTCTTCTGCTCTAGACAGACCAGAGCTGCAGGCCCACCAATGGCATCCTCTGAGTTCATAAACTCAATGACCTCAATGACCCCTATATACTGTGAAAATATTTCAGCGAAACCCATATATGTAAAAAATGCATATTAGTCAAAACAATACATGTAGCAAAAACAACAATGTTCTTGAGACATCTAATGGGAAACCCACAGACTTGGAAAACCCTACATATGAGACGGTTGTTGTGTTAGTTAGAGAGGGGTAGTCATCTTTCTGGAGGCCTGGTACATTCTGGAGGTCACATGTAGACCTGACCTCTCTCCCAGGGCTGCAGCTCAGAGAAGAAGCCATCCGAGAGGGTGAAGCCCTGCTCCAGACCCAGAGGAATCACCTGCAGTTCCTCTTTGATCTCCCAGGGATGCATCTCTTCCACCACCTCCTGCTGCTCTAAGAACAGTGTGGGCTCCTCAAACTGGTGGAGGGGATGGAGCTGTGCCTGAAACAGCAGATCCTGGTGCTGCTGTTGGAGCTGTATGTCCCCCATCATGGTACATCCCATAGCACTGTTCAGTTCTATGTAGCCATAGGAGAGATGGTTCTGGTGCTGGGCCTGCTCCTGGATGTGGGGCTCGCCCTCTCCACACCACCTGGCCTGCCCAGCAGGGTGCCTCCCCTGCAGACTCAGGTCCAGCTCACAGCCCAGGGAGCTCAGCGCTGTGTTGATGTCCAGGTCCTCGAAGGTACTGCAGCTCCCGCTCAGGACGTCGTCGAACACGGACGCAAGGTCAAAATCCCCCCTCAGGATGTCGGCCCCGTTAGCCTCCGTCGCTAGCAGGGGGGACTTGGGCATCCGCACCAGCTTGCTGTTGTGTTTGGGAGAGAGGTGTTTGCGTTTGCTGCCCACCCCAACCCCGTGGTAGACCTCTGTGTCTGAGAGGAGGCCATTTTGGCTCTGGCCCTGGGAGCCAGTGTGGTACGCCTGGCCCTGCGGCCCTTTGTTCTGTCTGTGGCTGCTGCCGCCGCCGCTGTAGTGGTTGGTGGACATCCTTCTGCGTTTGAAGATGCCGTTGACAAACATGTGGGCGTACTGAGGGTCGATCTGCCAAAAGCCCCCCTTCCCCGGCTCGTCCTTCTGCCGTGGAACCTTCATGAAGCACTTGTTGAGGGAGAGGTTGTGACGGATCGAGTTCTAAGGAAAGGATCATGTTAAGGAACGTGTTAAACCCGTGTTGGATAGGTCGTATGTTTGAGACAATCTGCTGTTTGTGTGCGTGCATGCATGCGCACGTGTCTGTGTGTGGTCATCGGTTGGTGCATGAGTGTGTGTGAGAAGGAGCCAGAGAGAAAGGACAGAATGAGAGAAATAAAGGCATGTAAAGGGGAGGAGGGGGTATTGTTGTTGTTTGTATAGGAAAGCAAATGTACCTAATGAGGCTTTCAAGTAACAGCGCTCAGTGCATTTCAAACATGATCAGCTGGGCTCGGCTGCCAGCTCTCTCAGGGATCCTCATTAACACTGACACACACACACACACACAAACCATTTTCTCTCCCTCCCCCTACCTAGAACACTTGTCATCAAACCAATGAGACAAGCCACTAGAACACCAGGATGTTCAACAATTCAGAGAGAGATGAATGTTCATTCCAGCAAGAAGGCACATTAATTGCATTGTTATAAAACAATATTAATATTGCACGCAGTCCATTCGCAAATATGTTTAATTATATCCATATTCTTGATATTGTGTATATCATCCTCCTTTCCCTTACATTCAGGGGACAGGGGGGGGGGGAGAAAAAGAAAGAGAGAAAGATAGAAAGAAAGACAGAATCACATAAATTATGAGATGGATGAGAGAGGTGGATATTTTACCTGCCAGCTGGGCTCTGCGTGTCTGTAGTAGCAGAAGTTTCCTGTGATCCAGTTGTAAATAGTGGACAGGGTCACTTTGGGCTGGTTACTGGCCTGCATGGCCATACATATAAGAGACGCGTAGGAGTACGGCGGCTTGACTTTCGAGTTGGTCTTGTAATCGACTTCCTCCGGGGGACTGACCTGCGCTGTGATGTGGTGGTGGTCATGCGGGAAGTGTAAAGTCTGTGAGTAATGCGCCCCACGCGAGTCCGTGGAGCTGCTACCGGAGGTAACGGGGCTACCGAGGCAGAGAGGCATCCCCGTGGCGGCAGTATCCCCGGCTGGCGGGCTGGACGGAGAGTCGGTGCCTTGGGGGTACAGGCGCTGGTGGTACAGCAAGTGCTGCTGTGAGGGGCAGCCGGAGCAGGTGGGTCGACTCTCCGGATCCGCGCTGAGGATTGAGAAGTTTTGAAGCCAGTGGAGGCTGGTGAGACTGTCGTCAAGGTGCTGAGATCCGGCCTCGTCACCCTGACCCTCCGGGTGCACCTGCAGCCATTTCTCTTTAAACATGGCGGCGATCTCCGGGCTCATCAGAACAGGCATTATGTGCGTAACGGGTTCCTCTCAAAATGTGAGAAAATATAATATCGGAGGTCCTAGATAAAAAATAAACAAATTCGAATGAATACAAATAAAAACAACATGTAAAAATAATTCACGCAAGCAAGAGTAACATTACTTACAACACTGGCATATGTCTAAATGAACAGCAAGAACATTAACAATACTGAACATGCATTAATATTTTTCTACCTCGAATTCAGTTCAGCGATATGCTCGCGAGCTGAGGAGCACCTGTTGCAGCGGTCGGTCCGTCCCTGCGCTCTAACCTATACTCTCCGGGGACCCAGGCGGAGCATCTATCCTTTCTGTAACAAGTGCAGAGTGGGAAGACTCCAAAAGTAGAATCCAAATGTAGTTCACATGAAAAAATAGATAACATCCATATTACGGAATTTAATCCAATCCGCTTGGTTTCGTCTGTGTGAAGGACAGTGTTTGAATGTTATGCGGAGGTTGAGGAATAGTCCTTGATAAAGGTGGAGAGACAGCCCACGAGTCCTTTAACTGTCTTCCAGGTCTCTGATTGGCTCGGTGACTCTTCAGGCTTCACTTGTTCAAGTCACCCACACGAACGGCTCAACGGGAGACTGGGGGGGGGGGGGGGGGGGTTACAAGGAGCTTTCAATTCTGAAGTGTATTAAGAACATGCCGCGCATACAGCAGTTCTGAGTATGTAGCCTCTGGTTTCGGAGTGGTATACTCTTTTTTTCGTCTTTTTTGTTCTACTCTGCAGTCTATTGTTCCCGGGAGGAAATAGTTGAATAGGTAGGAGTGATATGTCGCGCGACACCGCCCCCTGAAAGCGCTGAAAATTAGCGCCACAAGTCCCGCGTGTGCAGCGTGCACTTTACACTCATCATTCAACACCTTTGTCAACATTGAGCCGGTAACCTGTTATTTGCCATATCACATATCTAGTAAGCACATGTCAAAGGGTATGTGGGTGGTAGACTGCAGTAGGACATGGAATTTTTCACTTTCAGAACATTCAGTCAAACTATCCTGTAGACTAACAGGCCTTTGAATAAACCTACAATTATTAGTTCAATGGAAAAAAACTATGTTATTCGGTTTGTCAAGTACATTCCACTTGACAATAGCAATACAGTTCACCTGTAGAAAAGTACCCTGGCCTACATAATTCTACTGTGCACTGCCACTCTGTGGAAACACGGTGTATTGCAGTTTAAAAGCAACAGTGCAGAACACCTGCTTGGTACAACTCCAGCCCAGAACCAGATGTTGAGGACCAAGAACATCTACAGTCTAAAGTCAGCCTCCCTCACACCCTGAAGTGGTTAAATGCTACAGAACCCTGGCAGACCCCTGGACTGAGGTATGGTTTATAGAAGTGCTGATAGATAAAGGGCAAATATCTGATTTCATGCCAACACTCCCATACTGATAAGAGTCTCTGTATTTGCTACTCTAATCAAACGTTCACACTGATTTGTCTTCATCCCCTCCCAAACATCTCATGGTTAACCTTGAGGCCTTGTGTTGCACTGTTTCTACTGAGAGGTTTTCGCCTTCATGAACCAGAAGGTGGCGCAATTGCCCAGAGATCACCTTGTTCGCTACAGTAATGGTGAGGATAAGATTTATTCACAGCTAACTCAGCCCATATATTAAAGGTATAAAACACGTACAGGTACACATGCTCTCTCTCTCTCTCTCTCTCTCTCTCTCTCTCTCTCTCTCTCTCTCTCTCTCTCACACACACACACACACACATAATCAAACCAAGACAGACTGTTGATGCCCTCCTACCCCGTTACTGTGAAATATGACATGTGTGCAAGGCACGTGAGGCAAACTGTTAAGATAAAATACATTTGATAAGCTAACGCAGCTGCTGCTCATTGTCAGTGACAGAGAGTCTTCTTGGAAAATACAACCATTCATTCAAGGGTCTGCTGGTGAAATAAGTCAATGTTTGAACAGCTGTTCTAATTGTTTTAAACTAGAACACTTTATCATGAGAACCTTAGCACAGACAGTTACACTTCCCCCGTTCTTTCCACACATACACACACACACACACACGTACACACACATAAACATTACATTTTTCTTACTCATGTCCTATACAGATTGCTGCTGATAACAGGATGTTTACAGCATTCTATTTCCCAGAAGTGCATTATTAACTGGAATGAAAGCTAATTTTATACATATGTTTCCTTGCAACTGACTGGAAAAAGAGAGGGTCTCCAAAGTCTTATATCTCCCGAGGGTGCTAATAAATAAAGGACAATGGTACCCAGAGGTGTACCATCTTCTGCATGATCATTATCATCATTATCATTTGCATCACACTCCTTACTGTAATATTGCCACTATCACATTTTCCATATGTGGTAGAGGGAGATATTCAGGGTCCTGCCTCAGAAAGAATCAGTGCAGTTCTGAAGGGTAATTCACCAAAATGTTACTTGAAGAATTGACTTGGTTACTGCCGATGGGGGAAATACTCCCTGCAATGGCCACACCCATCCAGGATATATTGATAAGAGTCTATCTATTCCATCTCGTTGTTTAGATACTGCTATGTTTTAGTGTTTTAATTGAACTCAGATGTGTTTGTAAGATGCTTCTTAAATAAAGCTTACTTTTTGTCATTACTGTATATAATGTACATTTCTAAAATAATATGAGCTCATTATGACCTCGCAATTACAGATGGAAGACTTATAATTACAACACAAACAAAAAAAACGGTACGTCAAATCTCGCAAAACTGTGCAAAAGCTGCGCAGACATGACGCTTGCTAATGCTACACTAAATACATCCATGAGTGTCGACGTACGTAACTGTCCCTAGTGCTACTCTGAGGAGCAATGTGCTCGTGATAGAAGATTTGTTTACCATATTTGGCAAGATGGTGACACCGCGCGCATGGGAATTGGATAGGAGCGGCCGTCATTCACAAAATACTGCCTTCTAGAACCTTACAAACAAAGCGTGTGCTCGTGGGACTTGTAGTCCAAAACAAACCATTCGTGACATGTTGGCCTACGGATTTTAACCTGTGTATTTGAGGAGGTTGGGCGTGCGTTCTTGACAGTAAAATTGAGGCATGTAATTCAATATTTGTAGGCATTTAATTAATTAACACTATCACATTGTCTTGATTCAAAAGCAGACATGTATTAATAAGATGAAATGGCATACAATTCCCACTGTCACGTCTTTCATTTTATTGGCTGTCTCTTCACGTCAATCAGGGCGGCGCTCCTACACTACTGCTCTTACAGTAAATATTTGTGTTTGCTCAACCGGCTGTAATGGTGGACGACTGAGGCTGAAAAGAGAGGACTAAAACCACGAAATACTGTATTTAATCGACAACACACCTTGCCGCGAGTAGGAATAAAGCTTCCGGGAAGATGGATGAACTCAAACATCAAGTTATGATTAACCAGTTTGTCCTGACGGCCGGGTGCGCGGCGGATCAGGCAAAGCAGCTTTTGCAAGCGGCACATTGGCAATTTGAGGTAGGGTCGGTGTTCGTTCTACATGGAGAGGACGAGCTTGCTGTGCCTAATGTTTATGTCTGACAGATCTGAGTTTTGACTGGCCTGCCATATTCATTGATGGGCTATGGCCGTAGTCGCAAGAAGAAGTTGCAAAACCTATTCGAACAGTTCACTCAACTTTTATGTATTCATGTTTTGCAAATGTATGTCAAATTATTGGACAATTTTATGTTAGATTTACAATCAGTAGTAATGGACCGGTAAGCTTATATACCATGCAACTATCCAATTAGAATTGACTATAGAATAAATACTATAATCCCTCACATTACATGACAGTGGTGACCAGGCTAAATGCTATTATGCAATGAAGACGACCGCTGGCTTTGTTTTGACTAGATTTTTTCTGCACGAATGGCTTATCTGAGGTTAGATAATTTACACATTATCTGACAGTCGACCTGTTCACGTCATTGTGTTTAGCTTTAAAACATGTTTTTTTTAATGTACTCGACAACCCATACAGTGTATTACAGTTGCTAGTAGTGAACCATTTATGTGTACAATCGATGCGTATAATCTTTTGTTTGATCTCTTTCAGACTGCCCTCAGTGCCTTTTTCCAAGAAACAAATATTCCATACGGCCATCATCATCAAATGGTAAGTATACTATAGGGTGTAAACACCATGCTATAGTGGTGTCCCTCTAATGTAGTGTATCCAATTACAACAGCTTACACAAATCAACGGTGTTGTTACATTGAAGAAACGGGGGGACACACGCAACTGTAATACCTCATGAAACATATAGAGCCGTTATTATAGTGTTATACCACCAATAACAAAGCACATGTCGGCCATGTTGCGAAGTAGAGCTTCCAGAAATAAACACAAGCCAGGCATGCGGCAGCAGAAGCCACGCTCACACACAGGGGGCTCAGTACCGAGGGAGAGCGGGGAAAGAAACGTTGCATTAGCTCCTGTGGATGACCACGATTACACATTCCAGTGTAGCCTATGCCACAAGCGGAACGGCCGTTCATATTTCTAAGAGGAAAAAAAAACGCGTGTTTCCTGCAAAAGAACAACTGCCTTCAGTAACTGCTGCCGTTGCAGTATATGCCTCCTTGTAATGAAATAATACGTTATGACGGGACTTAAAGCTTAATGCTTTGGAAATCAAGTATTATAATTTAATGCAAATGGTATCTTAGGTGGAATAAGTGCAAGCAAACCGTGTTCTTGCAATACAGGCTACTGCAGAGTACAGTGCGTGGTTATTATACAAGCTTGTTTGGGTTTTGAAAGCACCCACTCCAACCTAAGCCTTTGTTTTCAGCTATATGGCATGGTCTAGCAACAGCTGCTGGAACATCCCTAGATGGGGATTTCAGGGAAATCGTTGAGCTGAGCGAACAGAGTGTGTGTGCGTGTGTGTACGTGCATCCGAATATTGAACTACATTCTCCCATTTCTGTCAGATGGACACAAGGCAGCGGAGGACATTTTAGGTCTGTTGTTTTGGGTAAGAGATGGTGGAGGGAGAGAGCAGAAGGGAAAGAGAGACAGGAAGGGAAAAGTACGTGTGACACAATATTTAGTTTCATGTATAAAGTGCCTCTGTATTTACAGTAGCCCACATTGATGTCAAACCACTCATGCAAGATTAATAGCATCCCAGTGTGCTTAATGTGCAGCTTCAGCACAGAAAACACTGCAGTACTGGAAACAATACAGTATTCAAAAGTCCATTATCGTCTGTTGAGGAAGAAGTAGGTTGACTCCCCAGAACCTTACCAGCCCTGATGTGTCACCTGCACTGACTTTAATATACTGTGTCAACAATTGGCCAAGAGGGGTCTTCATCTGTCTCTACAGAGCCTTTGTGTGAACCAGCTATTGCTGCAGCGTAACCCCCCAACCCACAATCTGCTGATAAGAGGGGGAAATTCCACTTTCATTTAATATTCACTCAGTGCTAGTATCTGTAGCCCGGCAACATGAACGCAGGCATGGACGGTTTTATCAGGGGCTTTTCTCCACATGCATACACACTCTAGTCTACATGCCAGCATGAAATGTGGATCGTTGCAGTGGATCATGGCGGAATGGGTTGAGGAGTGACTGTGTGGAGAAAGGACTGGGGTTGTGACTGCCGGGCCGGCTAGTCTGGGAGCGGGTTCAGGTCTCAGCAGGGCGGCTGCTAGTCCTCACAGCCCAGGCCCCCTGCCCTCAGCTCAAAGGTGATCTAATCCACTGCTGTTTGACCTAACCAGGGAGATCTAGGAGTAATCCACTTTGCCTCAGAGTTTCCTACCACTGACACAGTTTGATGAACAGACCTGAGTCTTTTGGTACTACTCACCTCCTCTTCCCTCCTCTCACCTCTGTGCTAATAGCCTAGGTGAATATGCTTTGTGAATAGCCGTGATGGCACCTCTAGCGCAGAATCCTATTCTGTGGTCTCAGCGGCCTTCTCATTTATTGAGTTTTTACTCTCCGTCCATCCCCTATCACGATGCAACGCTGCTGTCCAGAGTAGAAGGGCTTGTCTTCTATCACACCACCAGCCTAACCTTTAATCAGGTCATCACAAATCTATATGATTGCATTCCGGCTGTGGAATTAAACCAGCACCTACTATATCTCTGAAATCATTCCACGTCTCAAGCCAAAAATCGGATTAGAAGTGAACGGATGACAACATGTTTTACGTGACAGTTGATCCATCTGGACTTTACCAATAAATAGGTCACGGAATAGTGGTGTAGTACAGGGGGCATGACAGTGTCCACTCCCTGTCTTCTACTGGTGTTGTGGAAAGGGAGGCTTTAAACTGGGAGCTCTTTCATTCCCCTCTCCCGTGGGCTAGAGGCCTCACTGTGAAGCACACACAACAAACGCTAATCTCTGCACAGAAACCCCATTATAAGGTCCATCCTGCATGTGTGGAAACCCCATTATAAGGTCCATCCTGCATGTGTGTGTAAGAGAGCGGGGGGAAGGGCCAGAGAGTCGGAGGTGTGTGGGAGGGTACGAGGCGGTGTGTGTATCTTGACTTGGACAGCAGGGCTGCGATGAATCACTTCTTTGAGTTGGTCTCTTTCCACACTGTCATGACAACAAAACACAGCCCTTCAGCAGATCACTGGCCCGTGTGTCTCCTGCGTAGCTGATGTCAGAAGAGCTGTCTGTGTGTGTGTCTGTGTGTGTCTGTGTGTGTGTGTGTGTGAGGCCCGTCTGTGTTCAGCCATGTTTAGATTAGGTCTCTTTGTTGTTAATGCATGGCTCTCCTGCTCTGCGGTTTCCTGCTCCTCTCCCTGCCCGTACAAACACTGTCACCCACGCACAGGAAGCTGACCCCGAACGAGCCAAAATGGACCCTTCTAAAAACTCACACAGGGGTTCTCTATATACCTCTCTCTACTTCTGCTCACCTAATTCTCTCTCTTTCTCGACCTCTTTCTCTGTCTCTCTTTCTCGACCTCTCTCTTCCTCTCTCTCTACCTCTCTCTTTGTCTCTCTCTATCTCTCTATCTCTATGTCAATCTTGCTGAATTGGATTTGAGAATCTATTGACTCAGTGGTGTGTGTGGGGGGGTCACACATCAGCAGTAGAGTGAATGAATCTCCTTTTAACCACAGAGCAGGAAGCAGCATGACTTCCACTTCAGTGCACGAGAAGCATGTGACTGAACACAAACCTAAAAACCCCATCCACACTCACCCAGCCTGGGCTAGGCTTGTATGGATTTGAATGATTGCGCTGTTGTGGTTTTAGGATGGCTGATGTGATGTCATTTTGCCTTCAGGAGGGACCCGTCATAGTCACACTGTGGTGAACCAGGCTGTTACAAAAGTAGCTTTCACTGCAGCGAACCCCTCAGTCTGTCGGCCAGCCGGCCTGCCTGTCTCCCTGCCTGTCTCCTTGCCTGTCTCCCTGCCTGTCTCCCTACCTGTCTGCCTGTCTCCCTCCCTCCCTGCCTCCCTGCCCCGTCTCTGGGTGGAGCGAAGTTGAACTGGGCACCGTAGGGCATCCATAAAGAAGAGATGAAAGCCTGTTTCCTGGCACTATGAATATTAGAGGTTGGGAAAGTGGGAGCAGAGGAAAGCGGCCAGTTGTTTCTGGTAACTACAAACATGTGGTTTGTGTCTGGGTGGGGCTTTAAAAGATTGTTAGATGTCCAAACTGCTGACACACGCACACACACCGCTTTCATTTAGTCTTCTCTCACACACGTAGACTCTCCCTAGCCGGCGGTTGTCTGCCGTTCAAGGTCTCCGTTCTCTCCACACCAAGGCCTGCCACCAAGGACTGCCTCTCGGACTCACTGTCCGAGAGGCAGTCTCTGTCTGCTGCTCCATCTGTTCATCCCACCAGCGGCAGGACGGAGGGAGAGAGAGGGAGAGGGGAGATAGGAGAGGGTAAAAGGTTACACTGAGAGGAAGGCGTCAGGGGAAAGGGAACTAGAGTTGTGGTTCTTCCGAGAAACAAACTGTTGCGTCTGCCGGCGAGGTCCGGGACCGAGCGAGTCAATGATGTTTTGACCGTGGAATGAAGTGTGTCATGTGTTTTATTGGGGATGTTTTGAAAGTGCGTGGCAGCGGGCCACGTCTCACAGGGCCTGGTCTGCCTGGTCTGTGCTCCGCATGTTCTGACGGCTGCCTTCCCTGTCTCCTGCAGCACTGCTTCCCAGAACACCCAACGCAACACTCTTTGTCTGTCTGACACTCTCTCTCTCTCTCTCTCTCTCTCTCTCTCTCTCTCTCTCTCTCTCTCTCTCTCTCTCTCTCTCTCTCTCTCTCTCTCTCTGGCACAAACGTCACACACACACAGACCCTTTCGCTCTCTGACACACACACACACACAAACGCACTCACTCTCTCTCTCTCTCTCTCTCTCTCTCTCTCTCTCTCTCTCTCTCTCTCTCTCTCTCTCTCTCTCTCTCTCTTTATCTTGGGTTTCACGCACACACTTACTGTACACACACACACATGCATAATCTCTCACAGTTACACTGACACCATGTCTGTTCTTTCAAGACGTGTGAGTGCATGGGAGAACAGGTGTGTGTGTGGGGTGACAGAGAGTCAAATGTGTGTGTGTGTGTGTGAGGGGGTGTGTGATTAATTCTGGACATGGTAGTCTGTGAATGTAAGTGTTGACAGCAGTGCATAGTCTGGAAGGTCCTGTCTAGATACAGTATGAACACCGCTGGGTGTTCAGCTCCTGTTACTCCAGCTACCTTTTGTTATTTGCACAAACAAACACTTTGTTGTCATTAGGACAATTGCACGGCCACACTCTCCCACACGCGCTCAGGCTCATGCATTCTCTCTCTTAATCACTATCTCTCTCACACACACACACACTCACTCACAGATGTGTGTAAACTGACGACGCCGGTAAACCGATGATAAATTAAAGAAATGATTTGATCATGTGTTCATCCTTTTTCCGTTGCCTCCCGTGGCTGCCTGTTCCAGGAGAATGGGATCATGTAGGGCTTCATAGAGAGGCTGTGAATGTGTGCGCCCGGGTGTGTGTCTGAGTCCAACTGCTGAGCATTAATGCTGTTGGAACAAAGTGCAGCGCAGAGCAAACACACAGTCTAACAGTAGGCTCGCCAGTTCAAAGAGCACGCCAGCCACTGAAATACATTTCCTCGTTGTACTTGAAGGAAGAATGAATGGGGCGATTGAGTGAATGAACGATCCCGGCAGAGGACTCTGGGTGTGGGTGAGGAGGTCCGGGGAGCCAGGCCTACTGGAGACCAGCACATCCCCTTCACTGTGTCTGGAGAGCACAAGAGATCTGGGGGATATTTAGGGGGTAGGTCACTGTAGCGTCCACAGGGTCAGCTGTTACAGCCGTCCAATTTGATCATTATAGGAACCTGTTTCTGAGTCCTGTTTAGCTGACGCCGAGAGGGCAAGCAGCCTTAAACAATATACCAAAGTGTTGCAAGGCATAACATGCAACCTGTTACATACCTGGACATGTGACTTTGTCATCTTTGTCACCTCAGTCTGAACTGTCTGGGTATCTCCTCACCTTGTGTCCTTATCTCCTGTCCTCGTTGTGCTTTCTACTCCTAGCCTGTGTTCTCTCTATCCAGGCTGTTGAGGTGAGGATGACATGTCCAGCTGTTACAAGGCCCAGAGCTCATTCAGCTGGACCTGCTAGCATGGTGGCGAGAGAGAGAGAGAGAGAGAGAGAGAGAGAGAGAGAGAGAGAGAGAGAGAGAGAGAGAGAGAGAGAGGAGAGAGAGAGAGAGAGAGAGAGAGAGAGAGAGAGAGAGAGAGAGAGAGAGAGAGAGAGAGAGAGAGAGAGAGAGAGAGAGAGAGAGAGAGAGAGAGAGAGAGAGAGAGAGAAAACGGGAGGCGGATAGAAAAGGAGAAGATTTTAAAGGCTTCTTGTGAAAACTGTAAATCCATCAGAAATGTTTACAGAGTCTGCAGCACCAAAGGACGCAGGACTGGTAGGAATGTGGGTGGGTCGAAAGAGGGTAATACACTCTCTCCCTTTCTTTTTCTCCCTTTATGTCTCTCTCTCTTTCTCCATTTCTCTATTCCCCTTTCTGTCTCTTCCCCTCTCTCTCTCTCTCTCTCTCTCTCTCTCTCTCTCTCTCTCTCTCTCTCTCTCTCTCTCTCTCTCAGCCTGTCCCTTGCTCTCTTTTTCTCTCCCTCTCTCCCCCCCTTGCTCTCCCCCCCTCTCTTCCTTACGATCCTCTGAGGGTTGCAAGTACTGACATGGACAGACACACTGTGGACCGGAGCCACACTGTCACCACACAAGGAAACAGGAACGAGAGAACCAACAGACGATCGCTCGGTCAGTCCAGTGGACTCCAGCTCAGCCTGACCAGCCTGTCAGAAGGTCCTCGATTGGTGGAAAGAAACAGCTAGTCTGGATCTCCGAGCTACACAGCAGAGCTGGGTGTTCAGGGCTCGGGGTTAAACACAGACAGGGCCAGGCCCGACATCCGAGTGGTTGCTAAAACAAGCCAGAAAAGGAGAGGGATATTCATCTCCCCCTCGCCACACACACAAACACTCGACATCAACGACACACTGACTGTGTCACTTCAGTTCCCGTCACCATGGCAACCCCTCTGCCTCGACTCTGTTTAGAAAACACTCTCCCGCTAGAACAAACAAACATTCCCTGGATCTCTGCAGTGGACGGTGCAGCGCTTACTGTCTAGAAAACACAGTGTGTGTGTGTGGCCGTGTGGCGTGTAAGAGATCGCCCCGCTCGCTGGGAGTGCACCTGTCCCGGGCCGCCTGTGTCAGCCAATTGGATTTCATGCTTTGCACGCACGCAGCGTCCCAGAAGCCCTTGCAATGTTACCTGTGTCCTTTACCGCTTGGAACCCTACTGTACTCTGCCTCTCATCCCTCTCAGCCCTACTCTACTAGAGGCCTGCAGTAGCCTCTGTACAGACTAGAGGCTAGTAGAGGCCTCGACACAGACTAGAGGCTAGAAGTAGTCTCTATACAGACTAGAGGCTAGCAGTAGCCTCTATACAGACTAGATGCTAGCAGTTGCCTCTATACAGACTAGAGGCTAGCAGTAGCCTCTATACAGACTAGAGGCTAGCAGTAGCCTCTATACAGACGTGAGGCTAGCAGTAGCCTCTATACAGACGTGAGGCTAGCAGTACTCTCTACATAGACTAGACTGCTAGTCCTCTCATCCCCACAGCCCTAAAGCGTGGTAGCAGCCTCCATCATCTATTTCTGAACTTGTTAGTGTAAGTCAAGGTGGGATGGGGCCTGGCACCTCCTACCACAGGTAGCCCATTCCCCCGACGGAGGTCACGTGACATGGGTTAGTTTAAAGGTAACTTGAAGCCGGTGCCCATGTGCCTTCTTGTCTTTGTCTCCATGTCTGTCCAGGCCCCACACACTGTGGTGTTTTGTGTCGTGTGTGAAGGTCAAGCCAGAGTGTGTGTGTGTGTGTGAGTGAGAGGGGCAGATGTATGCTCAGCAGTAAGACAATCTGAGCGAACGTTTGGCTACTTTGACATACCGGAGGGGCGCTTTGGAGGCAAAGAGATCCTGTTGGTGCAGGGTATCCGTTTACCACAGGAAGTGGAGCAGAGACATGACCCAGCACTTCCTCTCGGAGGGCAGCAGAGACATGCTCACCCTTCACAACATGCCACTTCCTGTATTTATAGCCCCCCAGCCTTGCATACACCCCCCCCGGTTAAACAGTTAGCTGCTGCAGAACTACCATGGCCAGCCCACTGTGGGTGCTCCTGTCAAATTATATATAGAAAGATATGAAGATTTGTCCTATCGATGCCTAATGTACACAAAACAGACCCAAGCGATGGTTGTTTCACGTTCTCCCGAGAACTGGCCCGTTTTTTTCTCAGCCTTCAGCGATTTCCGCAGTCACGGTTCTCCGAATATCCCGTAGTTGCTTTGTTTGCTATTTTTACTCTGTGTTTTTGGTTGCAGATGATATCGTGTGATAGATGACCCACTCCCGCTGTCTACTTTTAGCCCCCTAGATGAGGCCCAGATCTTCCTCCCAGTCCTGTGGACGTTGTTATTGTCACGGGCAGAGAAGGTCCCTTAGTCCCAGCGCTCAGCACGTGAGGTAACTGGCAGTAGACCAAAGCACCTCAGGGGTGAGGGTGATAAACGTGCTCGTACGTGTTTGCTGCGGCAATCCCCCTCGCCTTCCTCCGTGTTCCTGTAACGTTCTTGTCGACTCGGCGTTCTCTTCGCTCCGTCTTGGTTAGAGTAGAAAAGTTGTTTATTATTTATGTGCTGTGTGCTTACGCATGAAGAAGCCATGCATCTGGGACGCTGCTGTGGAAAAAGAAGGCACTTCCCGGAAGGCGGGGCCTCGTGAGGGGGTTATCCCCCCCGCCGGCGGGCAACAGCAGCTCACCTCGTCACGTGTCCCTCACAGACAGTAGACAGGTGACAAGTCTGTCACGGCTGCCACGCCAGACTGGCAGGATGCTCGGCTTTGTGACGTCACTGCTGTTCTCTCCGTCTTTAGATGGCCTCTCCCCGCTAACCTCTCTTATCTGTATCTCCCCTCTCTCATCCCCCCCCCCCCATTCCCCCTCCAGATGTGCACCCCCACCAACACGCCAGCCACGCCCCCCAACTTCCCGGACGCTCTGACCATGTTCTCGCGTCTGAAGGCGTCGGAGAGCTTCACCAGCAGCAGCCCCATGGGCCTGGCCTCCATGGCGACCTCCCCGCCTCCGCAGGCCTCCTGGGGGGGGGCGCCCCCCAACGTGCCCCCGCAGGGACTCTGGACTCAGGGGCAGCCACCCTCGCAGCCGCCCCACCCGCCTGCCTGGCCCACGGGGGTCAACGTGGGCCCCCACCCACACGTAGCCTCCGAGCAGAAGGCTAGTGTCGCCATGGAGGCCGAGAGATGAGGGGCCAGGACTGATTGGCCTCGTCTGGGTGGGAGGGGAGGGAGGGAGGGAGGAAAGTCGAGTCGGGGAGGGGCGGCGAGGAGTGGACTAACTTCTTTTTTTCGAAACTGAGAGGATGGATAGTCGGGATAGGTGGATGGAAGGATGGTGAGAGGGGCGAGAGAGCTACACAAACCAAGAAAAACCAAGCAACTACTACATGGACAATTGATGAGGAGAATGAAGTGGAAAAACATCAGTTAAAAAACAATGATAAAAAAAATGTATAAAGGAACGCGCACACATAGTAATAAGAACAAGAGCAGCAGAAGTCTTTATTAGTTTTGATTCTCTCAGTATAATAATAGATAAGAGAATTGTAGGAACTAAGAATCGTCACGCCCAAGGATATTTAATGTTCTCTGAAACAAGGAAATCAACGGCAGAAAGATCTTTTTCTTTCGTCTTTTTTTCCTTCTGTTCATCCAGTGCTTTTCACGACTGGAAACCTTGTGTTCAGAAGCGTTCGTGCCGCAGAGGGCGAGGAAGCAGTTATATATGTTATCTTAGTATATTCACAAACGGGTGTGTGCGCGTGTGATCAGTTTATAATGATCTCACACGCGCGCGCCCGCACAGACACAAGCATACTTCAGCTAGCAGATGGGAGAAACGGCAGCCCTTAGCTTTGTGGCTTGTCTGCATAATGCCATTATCATCCCTCTGCCGTTCCTCATGTTTACGTCGTCAGCGTTTAGCCTCCGTAGAGGCGGATCTAAGGCCAAGTTAGCATCTGTTAGCATTAGCCTGCCTGGGGTTGAGGAAACGGTGTCTAGTAGGCCTACTAAAATATAGATTTTTTTTTTTCCAGTTTCTTTTTGTGGACAGCATTATTCAGCTGGTTTCAGAAGTCTTTAGAGCCGACATGGCACAGAGGTGCCATGGAGTGTAATTTGAGGTGGAAGGTTTTATTGGAATTAGAGATTAAATCACAGTGGCGGTAGAGGAATGGCAGTGGCAGCATGCCCTTGGTGGATCTAGGGCGTCAGGACAAACACAGACATCCGGTATTTTCAACCTCATACTAAAGGTGGGACCTTTCTTACCTCACCCAGTGGTCACCTGGACATCTTTCAGCCAATCAGGGATTCTCAACCGTTGTTGATAGCAACACAGGACATTTTTTTAGGACAAGTTTTACTAAAGGCATAAGCGCTGATGTTCATGGCAAACCGCTTTGCTTTCAATTGACTGATGAAAAACGACGGTCTACGGCAATTGGTTGTACAGGTTTGGGTATTATTATAAAATCATGGTTTGATATAATATAGTTTATCTTTCGTTTTCTTGTGAGGGGGCTGAAAAGAGGCTTTGAAAGTGGGTGGGATTTTCTGATTGTTTTGTGGGGAAGGGCCAATCAAAGCAGCTATTTATGAAAACAAAAAGCTTCAGAAAAAAAAACAACTTAGTCCATACTTGTGGACTCTTTGTAAGCGGACTGCCACTTTGCATGATGTGTTTCATCGACTGTACCATGTTTTGTAGCATATTTCCATGAGAAGCCAGCCATGTTACTGGCTCCACAGGACTCAAAGGCTCCTGGTCTGGGTCAAACCCTTCACACGTTCTGACTTTGGTTTCACCTGTTTGAGTTCACCCACGGAGATGAAACTTTATGTCACAAAAGAGCAAAACGGGGGTTGTAATTAAGTTCCCTGCAATCCTTGGAAGTATTTGATCTACTGTATTTGTCGACCCCCCCCGTCTGACATCCTCCCTCAGAGTGGTAGGTCAGAGAGGTAGTACAGCAGCTACATGTGTGTGGGGGTGGTGCGGGGATAGACATGGAGCACTGCAAAACAGAGTAACAAGAGACTGATTTAAGGCAATACGTTAATGCAGGATGCATGAGCACCTTTCAATTGTTCACTTCTGGTGGCGGAAGATTATTTTGAATTTGATAAAGGAGGAGGGAAAAAAGGACAAAAACATTTTGAACATTAGCTGGAACTTTTTGGGGGGAGTTACAGTGATGACTTGGATGAGGACACTTTCCCACGAAGATACAGGAAATCCAAATTATGACGAGTAACCTTTTTTTAATTTGACTAAAATAATGTGTCATCCCTTTTGCATCCTCCTTCACCATCTCTGGACTGGGAGCCCCTCGGAACTGGCTGTTTCTGCCTGTTCCTGGTGCCTGTTTTCCCTCTGTATGACTGTATACCATTCCCACAATATTTGTGGACTACCTGATAATTAACTTATCATTTTTTGTGTTCCTAAATAAATATTGTATGTCGACCTGTGCTGTGTGTCTGTTTCTAAAAGCGTGGATTCATTAGTGTGTATTTGTGTGTGGCAGACAAGCCGATTTAGCCAACGCGTTGATGATTTGTTGTGACAGAGGATGGATGCAGGCTAATCTCATGCCTGGCTGCTCACCAGCGGAGCAGGGAGTTAAGACACACACACAGACAGCCTTCTACAGGCTGTCTCACCAGTAGTGTTGTGGCAGTTAGTGCTCCGTCTTATGGTCTGACCTCACAGGAGGGTCAACATCATTAGTTCTGTCAGCCGCACCAACAGACCAGAGAAAACACACACACACACACACAAACTGGTCTGACTGGACACAGAGGGAGGGAGAGACCTGCCGTCGGAAGAAATAAGGAGAAATCAGAGGAACACACGGGAAAAATAAATAAAGATCCGACGGCTCTACGTGCTTAGGTCCCTTCTTCTGCTTTCTTCTGCAGGAAATAAAAATGACCCTACCCAGCGCTGTGTGTGTTCGTTATGTGGGTGTGAGTGTGCCAACCAGTGTTGGTGAGTAATTGAAAACGCTGCCAACTTGGCATGGGGCCACACTCGTTCAGAGCCAGTGAGAGCAGGAATGAAGAGAAAAGACACCAACAGCAAACACACTGAAACGCAGTTTGGTCAGCCACAGCAACTGTTGCCATGGTAAGCTAAATTATGGCTCATTAGCGCCACCTGCTGGACTAGAAGTTGAAGTGCAATTCAACTTAAATTATTCAATGTTAACTTGGATACAAGACCCAACCTGCATAATAGACACCGGCTATATAAAAGAAAAGCAAATCAAAATCTAATTGGACCATCACTAGCTTACTCAGCAGGTCAAATGTGGCTCCTTTCGAAGACAAAGGAATATGTAAACCCATTTACAGTAGGTCTGCTGCATGCAGAAACCATGTACAACCTGTTAAATAGAACACTAAAAGCATTAGTAACATGTGAGGTGTACAATAAGAAACTTAAAAATAAGAGACATTAAAAGCTGTTCTGGACAACATTAACAGGAACACAACTTTGAAACTATTTCTGAGTCTTCCTCAGTACTTTACACCTTCCTCTTCAAATGTTGAGCCCATTGTTTAAGTGGTGTGTGTTAGGCTGGTTGTCATTTTATATTACAGTTATGAATGAGAAGATTGTGAGCTTCAGTCACAGTTTGATGGTATTGTAAACGTGTGTTTCAATAGACTAAACAGGACAGAAACTTTCCAGTCTTTAAATTCCACAACGCAACTTTTTATGAATGAGGGAACATATGACAACAGTGATCTTACATACCAAGATTGCAACAACAGTGATCTTACATACCAAGATTGCAACAGAGTATCAGACAACTAAAGAAACACTATAACATTTTAGTAGCAGGGTAAAAAAAAAAAAAGTTCACTCTTGACTTTCTGCATTTGTATTTGCATGTAATGTTGTGCTTGTCAAGTGGTTGAGTTGTCAATACAAAAAATAGCTAAATAAAGTCAATTGCCCAAAAATTCTCTTTGCCAAGTTCTTAACCCAAAATTTCAACCGTTAACATTAAATGTAAGCAAAGCTTCTCTTAATTTTCCAAATGTGTGTCCAAACAAAGTGTGTCCCTGGGATAAGTCATTAACTTAATATGAACTTTCTGTAGGTTTTTAGGGAGCTTCCCATCTCACTGTGCACATTATTACCCCAGAACACACTCACCATCTGAAGAATTAGACAATCAAGGTTGCTTAGTACAGGGAGACTCCCTTTCTCCATAGGCCTAACTGAAACCAATTTGGTTTCCTTTAGTGTTGTTCGTCATTTGAGACTACAGATGATCTTCCCGCATTTAACCACAATCTGTGCCGAAAAGTTTTTTCCCCCTTAGGTGAACTTTTGAATGATACACCAGATGCTCTTTCCTATTGAAACACTTATCACATTCCTTACACGGAAATGGTTTCTCCCCTGTGTGGATCTTCATGTGACTTGTAAGTCTACCTTTGAATTTGAAGCTTTTACCACATTCTGTGCAGAAATATGTGTTCTCCCTTTGGTGGACTTTAAAATGAGATACCAGATGATCTTTCCTATTGAAACACTTATCACATTTCTCACACTGAAACAGCTTCTCCCCTGTATGGATCTTCTTGTGAACTGTCAGACAACCTCTGGTTTGGAAGCATTTACCACATTCTGTGCAAGGAAATGGTTTCTCCTCTGTGTGCATGCTCATGTGAATGGTGAATTTGTCATTGTTGGGAAAGGATTTGCCACATTCTGTGCACCGATATGAACCGTTGGAAAGTTCCCTTGCTTCGACTTGCTTGGTGGCATCTTTCGAGTCATCTTTGAGATTGCAATCCTTACAAAATGCCTCTGTACGCCTCTGCTCTTCTGTCTGCACGTCCATCTCCTCCAGTGTCTGCTCGCTCTCCTTATCCTTGGTACAGATACAGGTGTGCTGCGTCTCCCTTTTCTCTGTGCCGTTTGAGCCGAGATGCCTCAAGATAGACTGCAGTCCTCCAGCGATGTCCCCGCCTTCGCTTTCATCACGGTCACCGCAAACGGCGGAAGTCTTGAGTTGAGAGTCCAACAGAGTACCGTCTTGGATGTTTATGACCTGATAGAAGCAGGACCGTGATGGTTGAGGTGGGTCCTCTTTGAAGTGCGCACTTTCAGAGGGTTCGCCAATGGGAATCAGTATGATGTTGTTGTTGTCTGAATCCTGCTGCCGAAACGGTCCTTCATCTTCAGTTGTGCGGATCTTTGGGTCAGGCTGAGCGGGTTCAACCGCCACTTCGGTGACTATTGCATCTGAAAGACAGGTTTAAACTGAGTCACTGAGATTAGCGGACAAACAAATCGATCCTTGGGACACTTATTGTACATATAGATAACTGAATGCTTTAATGAATACATTGCCTTTATGTTATGTATTGACAAAAAATCATAGGCCTAATCAAAATATCATGTAGTAAGGACACTAGATAAACATTACAGTAAGATACAAGCTTAGCACTGGACTTCAGTGTTCAGGGTTAGCTGGAATTCACATAGGCTACCAATCTTCAGCTAATCAGGGCTCTCATGTCTCACGCATTTCAACCACACGCTCACACGCAACACCTACTTCTCACGCTTAAAAGTAAGGGATATATATAACAACTAATTGACACATGTTAAGGTGGCCTACATTTCTTACCTAGCTCAGATTTGATTTGGCCTCCTTTCAACAGTGAGAGAAGGCGTGTATTTTCATTCTTCAAACGTTCCGTCTCTTCTTTATATTCGGATATTGTTTTAGCCACCGCTCCAATGATTTCAACAGCCGCGACTGTCAATCGTTCAGCGATAAAGGATGCAAGCTCTCGTTTCATGGTCATTTCACATGCATACACACATGCAAACACATACCACAACCCCTGCACACAGACTCGCGGTCTATTCGCTTCACCGGTCAAACAAGTTGAAGCAACAAGTTGTCTTCTTCGGTGTCTGGTTGGCGGGTTACTGCCACCCATTGGGCTGGAGTGTGAGGCGAGTCTCGGCCAATCGACTTTTATTCTCCTCCACAACCCAGTGTTCTTAAATTAAATCAACACATTCTCTACGGTGTCCTCCACATGGACTCCTCACACAATCCTAAACCATGCTTTCCCATAATCGTCAATGTTGCATTCAGTCCTGTATTAACCTATTTCACAACACTTCCTCACTCCATCACCCTAGTACTACAACTAAACACTGTCTTCCATATTGCAACAATATTCCAACAATTGAGACACACGTACCCTGCACTTTGATTTGGATCTCATTTTATCTTAACAGTCAGAACTGATGGCATCCTTATTTACCCTATGAAAATACTTTTGGTGCAAACCGTTTAACAGGACACAGCAGGATGTTCGACACTAGAGGTCAGACTTGTAACACCTTGAAACAGCATGTCCCATAATATTTCTATTATTCTCACGCTTCGGTTGGAGTGCGGTCAGTACGACGATCAAGCCTGATATTTATGATGCTCTTCTCCCTCGTTTTCTAACTAAATACACACAATCCCCACACCCCACTGTTTTACCTTCATAATCCTCCTACACTATCAATCAAGCACACTGACACACACACACACAAACACACACACAAAGTAGAGTGTTTGTTGGTGTTCCCATTCATCCATACTTACCCTCCTCTCCCACCCGTTGGACAAAAAGGCATTCTATGGATTCGCCAGACTGTAACATAGATCCGTTCTTCTCATTCCTGAAAAAGATGAGGCCCTGGACTTTCCCACACCCTCCTGTGGAGTCATCATCGCAGGAACCTGGATATTGCTCTGGTCAGGACGCTCCCTCCTTTTCTGTTTCTGGTCATGAAAAGTTGCTTCCTCGTTCCTGTAAATAGGAATGTTTTCTACCAAGTGGTGATTTGCATGATGGTTCCAGAAACCTAGTTAATGACTTAACCAGGATTTACCTGTTTTACCAGGGCTAAACAGGAATGAGTTACCTGTTACCTGAGTTGCAGTATATTTAGAATGCTATTGAAGATACTGTTTTCTTTTTCATGATTTGCTAATAGAGTTGAGTTTCAACTATTTGCTTTACTTCAAATCAGACCTGGTTCAGGTGCACTCTGAAGAGGCTGTCATAATATTTTCACATCCAACGCACTTAATGTATGTGCAATCTGCATTAGTCACTTCACACAATAAAGTACAGCAGACTCCAAGATATGGTGGGCCTTGCTGTTTTCTTGGATTAATACAGCCTACTACTTTTAATCATCTTTGGGATTTGACCGTTTGGTGTCAGGGGAAAACAACACAGAGTTGTTGACACACCCTTTACAGTCTGTTGTCTTGAGTCATTCACACCCAAACTAGATTTTCAAAGAACCAGTTTTTTTTTGTGATCAGTGAACCTGATCACGTATGAACTAATAACAATAATATTATGGTATGACTTAACGTTCCTTCATAGAGCCCCTGGAGATCCAGCCAGCGTTTGGTCAGGTGCTTTCTCCTGGGTGTTACTGTGTAATTGACACCCCCTTTACACGGTGTCATGGATTTCAGCACATACCTTTTGTGTCCACACAGTAAAATGTTCTAAAAACACTTTTATGTGATTTAGGGGGGAAATACAGAGACATTTGGAGGTATTTCTCCTCTATACTTTTCTTCTTAAAAACAGTTTAACATAGTGTTAGTTCTGTTATTTCATTGAAGAGAGCGTTCAATGTTTTCAGTTTATGTAAGGTATGTTATGAGAAATAAAACCTGCTATCTCTTGTCAGAAATATTCATGCATACTCTTCAGATACTACAACCAGAATTTCATCCAATCAGCGTTCATTTGCTATCAGCCAATCATCATCCATTCACTCCTTTCTATGCAGTCTTGAGGCAGACAGACTTGGCACATCCTCTCGTCACACTCATCAACTCTTTGTGAACAAGTGCTGTTATGTCTGAGTGCGCGTGTGACAGAGTGTGTGTGTGTATTAACATGGGAAAGGTCCCTTTATCAAAGAGGGCCCAGTGCTCATATGAAGCTGAGTCAGTGACCTTTCACCCCTGAGTCACAGCCGAGGAATGCTCTTGTCCTCCAACCAGCAGCAGTCCAGCAGGAGAAGACCTTACACACAACGCTCTTGCAACACTCCTGCAATGTTTTTCGGGTGGTGGCCATAACAATGAGAAGTACACTCAAAATGTAATATGGACTCTCTCTCTCTCTCTCTCTTTTCTCTCTTTTCTCTCTTTCTCTCTCTCTCTCTCTCTCTCTCTCTCTCTCTCTCTCTCTCTCTCTCTCTCTCTCTCTCTCTCTCTCTCTCTCTCTCTCTCTCTCTCTTTTCTCTCTCTTTTCTCTCTCTTTTCTCTCTCTTTCTCTCTCTCTCTCTCTCTCTCTCTCTCTCTCTCTCTCTCTCTCTCTCTCTATCACACAGACACTCGCTTTCCTTTTCCCCACACAAACAAATGTACAAATGAATGAAATTCAAGTTCACAAGAAATTGTGAGGACATTGCTCCTGCTCAAGGCTACTGAGCATGAACAATAAAAAGATCCCCCGTCCTATTCAGCAAACAGGTCTTTTGAGTGGTGGGTTGCTGGGTGAGCAAGAAGGAGAGAGAGAGAGAGAGAGAGAGAGAGAGAGAGAGAGAGAGAGAGAGAGAGAGAGAGAGAGAGAGAGAGAGAGAGAGAGAGAGAGAGAGAGAGAGAGAGAGAGAGAGAGAGACCGGACCACCCTCTGTGTCTGTCTCCAGTCTGTACAGACAGAACCCCCTCATTGCGCTCTCATTCACACATTCAGCAGTAAAGACCTTTGAATCAGCTGGGTTCCACTGCCAGGAGGAGGGTGGGTCCATTTACCATGCCAGAGCGCCAGTGCTAATCATGGCTGTCAGCATGGACCACTGGCTACCCTCTCCAAGTCACCCAAACAGACTCAGTTAGACGAGGCCTATGGGTCACACAGTCACATAGACAACACATACATGGGCCCACACATCCAGTCATGTGGGCACTCTGAAGGCTCCTTTGTTAGAGAGAGACCCTGATAGCTTTGTGGGATTGTCAACTGTAATGTCATGTGAAGTTGGTCATTTCAGGGTATCTTTATGTTTATCCACGGGGTGATACATATGTTAATTTGTATATATAATATAGCGCCTGTTGTGATTTGTTTTTTGGCCAACGGTTCCACTAACATGTTCAGTATCAACACTCCTGTGAAACTGCATTGAGGGAGCTTGATCACATGGGATTCAGTCGACATAGGAAAACATCCTTTGACAGTGTTTTGGCAATAGTGACTTCAAAATGTCAACTAACTTACTTTTGGTTACATTCTGACAGTCATACACTGCCAGTACATGTAAGCTACTTGTAATGGAACTATGGAGGCACTAAACTGTCTGCATTATTATTATAGTAGTGGCCCCCTTTTGACGGGAATCATCTCAGACACAGTTTGCTATTTTTGACCCCCAAACATTGTGTTTTGGTAATGGAGCAAAACTCCAGTGGAAACTTTGTTTCCTCTTGGGATTATAGAAGAAGACGCAGGAGCAGTAGGACTGGACTTTAAACACACAGTGGTGTGTGGGTTTGGACAAAGTATGATCCAAATCTCCTTCTCCTCAGTGAGTGGGGAGATTTTATACCAGGACAATGATGTTCTCAGTCATCCTTGATTTGGATCATAATTCAGAAGACATGAATTGGGAGTCACATGCAAAAAATCCTGTTTAAAGTGAGAATGTTTGCACATTCCCATTTAATACATTTTCGCACTTGCTCAAGGTTGCCTTTCTAAGAGAGATTTACAGAGAGTAATCCAGCACATCAACAACACAAAAATAATGACCCAATCAAACGCACATGACTAATCACGTTTTTTCTGAGGCACTATAGTCAGGGGACCGAATTTATGGTGAATAGAGAAAACCTAAGATAACATACAGTAGGCCTACAGCCAATAGGTGTTTGTTACGTAACTGATCAATACATAACTGTCATCTGTACACAGATTAGGCTACAGCAGAAACACATACACGTATAATAAGATAGTATATACAAATAATAAGGCAGTAGCTGATCTACTGATTGTGATCAACAAAATCACATAGGATATCTTGATTTCCTTGAATAATCATGAGGATATTTGCACAATCTTTCACCCATAGGTTTTAAACACATTCACACGCACGCAGTCTTCTGCATGCACTCACATATTATTGGCACACACTGCAATCCCTGTTACAACCCTTCAATACATACATTCTGTATACTCTCAATATGGTCAGGGCCTTGCGTCAACACAGGATGAAATAATCATTAACCACCCTTTCTGTGCCCCCCCTGCCCCCTCCCCTGTGTCGTGCACCATAGCTCCAGGGCCAGATGACATCACGCAAGCCACCTGCCTCACTTTACTGCGATGCAAGATATACTGTAGTAGTACTAAGATCAGTTCAACTCATTCAATATTTTAAACTAGAATATTATTTGAGGCAATGTAAAACTGACCTTTGGCACATTCCTATTGGTGATTCCACCCAGCTTTCTAAGGTCACAACCAATTATACAGCTCATACATGTTAGACATGTTGTCAAAGTTAGTTCAGTTTCTGTTCAAATGAGGACATATTCCTGCATTTGGAGTTAGAAAATGAATTTACGTATGTGTTTTCTCGTGTGTGTGAGTTTTCGCCTTTCAAATTCTGATGAAATTCATTAACTGTTCTACAGCCGTCGACTCCCAGGGTTTTTTGGTTACATTTACCGTCCCGTTGCAACATTGCCTGTGCGCACTACATTCCTATCGTGTTTTCACCCGGTCATGGCTCTCCCATGGGTCGTGCGCTTGTTTTTAAGTGGATAAATTTGCCTTTCTCTGTCAGGGATTCGAAGGTTTTCTCTGGGAACGTCGCTCCCCCTACTTTAACACAAACAATATCTATGGAAAAGAAACAGCTCTAATTGTTTTTGTTGTTCCATAATGCCCCATCAGACTTCCTTTTCCACTTGTGGAGGGTTTAGTAGGATATTTGGTCTATGAAAAACACAGTTGCCGATTAAGTATCTGCTTCATCTGTAGGCCACTAAATGACATAGAACCAAATGACTTTCTAATGACTTTTGCATCTAATGGGTGTTGTCCTAAGTTGTATGTCAAAATATATTGTTCATAAATATAACATAGCATTCAGTTATTTAAAGGTTACTGGTGATGAGTTTGCTTTTCCGATGTTAAACCCATTTTTGGGTTGGTTACTTTACTAACGTTTTGCTAAAATGATAAGGAGACATGAGAGGTGTCATATATTGATGCGGACGGGATGCGGCAGTGGGCTGACACAGGCGGTGACGTTCAGAGGAGGTGCGGCAATCGCGCAATTGGGAGCGCGCTTGTCCAACTGACAGAGAAGCTTCGGACTGAACTGCACTGTTGTATTGGAGTAGGCTCATCAATCGAGTCGCAGTCCTATTTAATCAACTAGCTGACTACTATATTGGAATAGCCTTCTTAAATAAAGAACCTTAACTGGTTTGTGTCGAGAATGGAGAAGCACAAAGGTAAGTACAGACTGAACTTGTAAGTGAATGAAAAAAAAGTCATTGGCTTATGAATGTCGACAGTTTTGGAGTTCAAAGCTATAGCTTATTATTATAAAACTTATAGGCTACAGACTACCGACAACTAATATTGGGACAGTGTTTCGGACTGCGCACTGCAAGTCCAGAGGATACCCAAACCAGCTGGACTTGCACCCCACTGCAGCGAGACGTGATGCGTGTTGCAAATCACAATCCCATAAACACTCATCTGTAACTATCAATAGGCTACTTTATTATTTAAGATAAAGTGTTGTCTTTCGGACCTTTCTTTGACTGAGGCGATTGCTGTTCAACGACACGCCAAACCTGAATCGGAGAAAGTTTGTTATTTGCCAACAGTAGGTTAATATAGCCCATTGTCGATTGCCTTATGATCCTTGTGCCTTTTAAGAATTTAACACTTATATATTGTTTTGGAAAACAACTGTCTATTTGTTAGACTACTTGGACTGCCTGTCTGTCCACATTTTCGCACAGCTGTCTTCGATGTAGCCTATTTGCCCCAAGTCAAACCCACCGCCAACGCGCCGGCTGACAGTTGATTAGGAACCCAACTGCATTCCAAAAATCGACATTAACTAATATGAAATTGGTGATTTAAGTAGGTAATTTTACGGTCCGTGGAAACTGAATTTGAATGGTTTGTCTGGATTTGCAAAACGTTCCTCCAGAACGGGATTAGATGATGCTAAATGAGATTCTCGTGGTCCCATGGGCTTTTGACAGTAAATATTTACTTTGTCCCGTCTCTCTCCACTCTCCCACTCTCTGTCTTTCTTCCTCCTCTGGACTCAACAGTATGTGTATTTCATCAGTCTATTCCCAACCCCCCGTTAATGCTTTGTCTCTCATAAATAAACTCCCGTTGAACAGTGTCCGCTGGAGATGAATTCCAGTAGCAACAATTGTTCTCACAAGATTCCACAAATTCTTGCGGTTAGTTTTTTCTTCACGAGAATCACTAGCCTATTAAATATTTTAGCTTGGCCTTAGCCTAATCGCAGGGAAATCCACTTTGGGTTGACTATGCGGCATCCACAGATAGGCAAACAATTTATTGGAGAAATGCTTTTTTTCGGCTCCATTTGACATTGACATGTACATTTGACAGTTTAGATTCCGTGTAGGTCATTAACATCCGGACTTTTTGTTTGTTTGTGAGTATGCATTAGCTCAGGTGAGACACATGAAGTCCTCCTCTGTCTAGGCCAGTAATGCTGTGAAATCCCCTGTGATCTTAGATCATAGGCTATCTTTGTATGTGGGAGGCAATGGTTTCAGAACAATTCGCTCTTGTCTGTAAGGGTAGTACCACAATTCTTATCAAAGCTCTTTCGCTTCAGTTTTCATCTACTTCTAAATACTGGGCTGCCCATTTGCTCAACAATGACACTGTAAATATTTATGCACAACGCCCCATTATACTCTGTAACCGTCCTTGACTCTTGTCATTCTGAAATATCTTGATTTGTATTAGGCTACATTCACATCTACGTGAACAACTCAAACTGCAAGATACTTTCCTAACGTGATGCAAGACTATCTGTACAAGTAGCCCTTGCAACACTTTAACTTATTACTATAGCATTCCAAATAAAAAGTTAAAAAGTGAAACACTGACTTTGAGATCTGAATAATATGTGGTAAAAATCCAACCCTTTCTTCATATCTTGAATCTTTTCTTCCAGAACCAGTAGGATGGGCTGTAAGCCTAAGACTAGTTGGAAAGCAGGGTGCAGGTTTATCGGGTTCACCTCCTTTGGTGATTTAGTCTGGTTAATGTAGGCCAGTAGGATCACCTGCCTGGTAACCTGGATGTGTGTCAGGGGGTAATTGCCAAGGGGGAGAGAGAAGTGCTTCAGGAAGCAGGGGAGGCTGTAAAAATGATGAAAAGAAGACAGTCTTTCTTCTCTGTGGCAGTGGGGCGCTGACTGAGCTTGTCTGAGGATGTGTGTGTGTGTGTATAAGTGTGCATTTGTAAGGTATTAGTTTGTGTGTTTGTGTAAGTGTGTTTCTCTGTCAAATACAAAGTCAAACACTCACCCCCGAAAATCCACCCGTGCGATAGACGACCATATCTAAACCCACACGTGCGCGTCATCAAACCCTACGCCGTGTTTGTGGGATAATGAACGAGAGGAGAAGGCTTTCATGTGGCGACTCTCAGCCGGCCATGCTTGTTAGTTTTTATAGTCGTTGTTGGTTTCTCCCTCTCAACAGGGCTCCCATGCTCATTAAGCCTACTGTCTCTCCTCTCTGAGTACCATCCAGGGTCAGGAACACTGACTGTTCAGACCAACAGGTAGGCAGAGTGAGGAGGAGGGACTGTAGGTTTCTGGTTAGTTATGTATGGTTCAAATAATGAGCGTGAGCTCAGTAGTAGTAAAGACACAAACATGCGCGCACACACACATGCACAAACACCAACTGAGTCACGTGACACTCTCGCTTAACAAAACCAACGGAAGTCATCACTCATTGCTGTGTTGTCGGGGATGACCAAGACGCCACACTGTGGCTGCGGGAGGTTTGTTTTGGGGAGATAAGGAGGAGAAGGAGGGAGGCAGGGACAGATAGGAGGAGGGAGGCAGGGACAGATAGGAGGAGGGAGGCAGGGACAGATAGGAGGAGGGAGGCAGGGACAGATAGGAGGAGGGAGGCAGGGACAGATAGGAGGAGGGAGGCAGGGACAGATAGGAGGAGGGAGGCAGGGACAGATAGAAGGAGGGAGGCAGGGACAGATAGGAGGAGGGAGGCAGGGACAGATAGGAGGAGGGAGGCAGGGACAGATAGGAGGAGGGAGGCAGGGACAGATAGGAGGAGGGAGGCAGGGACTGATAGGAGGAGGGAGGCAGGGACTGATAGGACGAGGCAGGGACAGATAGGAGGAGGGAGGCAGGGACAGATAGGAGGAGGGAGGCAGGGACAGATAGGAGGAGGGCAGGATGCGAGTGGGGAGGTGGCATCCCAGACTCGTCTTCTCCGCAGCGTAGGGGTGACATATTTTCCATCTCTGTGCAGATTCATGATTGTTTGTCATGAGAGCATTGGCCCAGTCCATTGGAGTTTCCGTGTGAGAATTCCAGTGGACATGCATAATATTATCTGACAGTGTACAGTAAAATAGCGTCTTGATTTGTTGATGTTATTGCAATGTATAATCCACTGGATTGTGTGTGTGTGCTTAGACTCTGTGGTAGGTCTCTCAGGATACTACTGTAAATATGCTGTGTACAGTAACTACCGTTTTAACTACCACACACACACACACACACACTTTTCAAAGGCAGCATAAGGAACTAGATCTCAAAACTAAGTGGTGCCCTCCCCTACACACACACCAATCTCTGAATCTTTCAGACTTCTTTGGAAACCTGCTTTGCATCCCAATAAAGGCCGAAACTCCCGGGGAGGGCTTGCACAGCACCAGTCTGACTGGATTTGGCTCCAATCAGCATTTCTTATTTTACTCAACTTCCCCCTCTATGGACCGTTAGCCCTCATTATCGACGACTGTCTTCACTTCTTGATAGAGAAAGAGGGAGGAGAGAAATGAGAGGGTGAGTGAGAGAGAAGAGAGCGAGTGAGTGAGAGAGAAGAAAGAAAGAGAGTAGCATTCTCATTAGCATTTGGGTGTCCTGAGACAGAGCAGTGAGTGCAAGAGAGAGAACAGAGAGAGAAACTGATCCGGCTGGCCTTTGATCAACCAAAACCCGCATAGTCAGGGGATTGATTAGAGGGGAGGAGGTGTAGAGCAGAGCAGGACACTAGCTGGAGCCTCAAACTTGATCCCCCTGTTTTTCGATGAGCGGTCATAGGCAATCAGTTCAGGGATGGCCTTTCTCGACCTACAGGTTCTGTATTGCCATTACCAGCCATGACAAACTTTATAAGATGTGAACTCCGATCTTAGGCATGTAAATACAGGTGTTGGAATGAAATAGACAGTTGGTTTGATGTGTGAGAGGCATTTGGATTATGTCTGAAAGTACTGTCAGAATCTGACTTTGAGAGGGAGAGACTGAAGGAGAGAGAGGAGGGAGAGGAGAGGCATGACACACTGAGAATAAATGACTGGACTTTTGGTTCTTTATCAGTTAGAGCAATCATGCTCTGAGCCAACTCAAGGTCTATAGAGGAATGAATATAGTGGGCTTGACTGTGAGCTACTGGGAAGTGGGAACACACTGTGTGTGTGTGTGTGTGTTTGTGTGCACATGTGTGTGGGTTGTCATAAAATGTGAGTTAAGTTACAGGGTGACCAGTGAAATTCAGTCACCCCAAGGAGCAGGCAAGGATGTACACTTACAGGGATTGTGTAAGCAGTGAGATGCAGTTCAGTTGCATGCCCTGAGCATGGGTCATGTTGTGCACTCTTTAGAATGTCTGAAGAGGGATTAGGGTCCTCAGACCCACTACTAATTCGGTTTGATTTTATCTAGTGAGAAAAACATGTTCAACAAGTTCCATCATCAGGTCACGTGAGCAGAAGAAACATCTAGACTATCTAGCGGTTCAACCTGTGTATTCCACTGTTATCAGATATTGGCAATCAATGCTAGAGCGGGTGTTTGCCGTAATTCTGAATCGACATGTTCTTTGGATTTGATTGAACAAAGACCGATTTACACCTGCTGCAGAGTTTCCTAAGCCACGTCCCAGCATTGCGACAGGACTGGGATGACATCATAGTGTCGACACAAGGCTTTTCTCTATTCCCAGTTTCTAAGGCGATAACCACAAAACACAGCTTGGATTAATTCACCCATGTCTGAGTGAACTCGCTACCCTTCTAGTGAACTGTGCATGTGGAGAGTAGCACTGGCCAAAAGTAACAGACAGCCAATCGGTTTGGCCAAAAGCCCCTTTAATCAGGCCTGTCATCGAGCAGTACCTCGCTGTGACTCGACTTGGTCGCTGACATGGAGGTTGAGGAGGACCATTACATAGATGTTGCTGCAGGAGGGGGGGGGTGTTATGGCAAGGAAACTGGCTTAAACTCTGATTACCTGAGTACAGTTGTTTAGAAAACAAATTCGGCTTAGTAATCACTCACTTCTATGGACTTTTTCTCTTCAAGTAAGTCCTTGGAACCACTTATTTGCATATTAAATGCACTTATTGTTAATACAATGTCTGCAAATGATTAAATAAATAAGTTAAGTAAAAATATACTGGAAATTAGAAAATGAGAGCAAGATACTTCTCAGACACATTTTAGTTCCACTAACGGCTCCACTTTTTGATGAGGCACTAGATCATAGCAATTGTAAGGTTATTGTGCTGTAGTGTTGTTTTAAATTCCCTTTAGACTCATAGTTCTTTTTTCCTGGAGAAACCATCTATAATGTCAATGCATTTGCAATGGCTTTACAGGGTGATTTAAAAGTGCACGTCATAACAGTTTATTTCTAAAGGGTCAAAACCTCAGAGTCACAGGACAAAGAGAATGTGGAGGCTTGGAACTCAGATGTGTGCATGATAAAGCTCTGGTGCTGGTGTCTGGCTGGCTGGCTGGCGGGATGGCTGTCTGTCTGTCTGTCTGGCGGGATGGCTGGCTGGCTGGTGATTGGTCCCGTTGTGAGTGAAGATGAACCGAGTCCAACGCCACGTCTCGTGTCCTGCTTCCATGGTTGTGCAGCTGCTCTATAACCAATTTCATTATGAGGAATTAGCATCTGGGAAGCAAATGGTTTCACATATGAAATGGACACGCAGACATGCTCGTCAGGCATATAACTGTCAGGCAGACTTGCAGACAGTACAACAAACAGACAGACTCATAGGGTAGGCATGCATTCATTCAGGCAAACAGACAAACAAACATAAACCACAAAACAACACATTCTGTTGTATGTTTAGGCAACAAAAAAGAGTAGCACAAGTAAAATACAGTATGGCTTTTGAAACAAGTGTACCACATCCCATAACGTGACAATGATTCAGACAAAGAGAACGCAAATGTCATAAAAGGAACTTCAGAGACTAATCACAGCAGAGGAGATGAAGGATTTGTATTTGATTCCTGTTTTTGCATCATTATTGCTTCATAACATTTCATCTGCATCCTTTGTAGTTCACTTTCCTTAACAGTATCCCTTCTAACAACTAAGATCCTTCATGTGAGATGGTTCAGGCTTGATGCGGGCACAGGCCTAGTGCAACAACTTAAGCATTGACACCTCATTTTTGTGATTCAGACGTCACATTTTATTGGAAAAACTACTGCGGTTCTGTCTGTACAGGCTATCTCTCTTACTACCAATAACTGGAGAGGTGTGTAGACGGGTAGAGAGAGGAAGGGTAGAGAGAGGAAGGGTAGAGACAGGAAGGGTAGAGAGAGGAAGGGTAGACAGAGGAAGGGTAGAGACAGGAAGGGTAGAGAGAGGAAGAGGTGTGTGGAAGGGTAGAGACATGGAGAGGTGTGTGGAAGGGAAGAGAGAGGAAGGGTAGAGAGAGGAAGGGAAGAGAGAGGAAGGGTAGAGAGATGAAGGGTAGAGAGAGGAAGGGAAGAGAGAGGAAGGGTAGAGAGATGAAGAGGTGTGTGGAAGGGAAGAGAGAGGAAGGGTAGAGAGAGGAAGGGAAGAGAGAGGAAGGGTAGAGAGATGAAGAGGTGTGTGGAAGGGAAGAGAGAGGAAGGGTAGAGAGATGAAGAGGTGTGTCGAAGGGAAGAGAGAGGAAGGCTAGAGAGATGGAGAGATGTGTGGAAGGGTAGAGAGATGGAGAGGTGTGTGGAAGGGTAGAGAGAGGAAGGGTAGAGAGATGGAGAGGTGTGTGGAAGGGTAGAGAGAGGAAGGGTAGAGAGATGGAGAGGTGTGTGGAAGGGTAGAGAGAGGAAGGGTAGAGAGATGGAGAGGTGTGTGGAAGGGTAGAGAGAGGAAGGGTAGAGAGATGGAGAGGTAGAGAGAGGAAGAGGTGTGTGTGTGAAAGAGAGAGAGCGGCAGCCCGAGTCATCAGAGGTGGTTATTGTTGGAGGCAGCTCCAGTCGCCAGCATCTGTTCCTGTTTTGGAGGCCCTGGAGACGACAGTATAGTAGCGGGGCTAGTTGGCCGGGGTTCAGAGACTGACAGAAACAAGCCTTACTCGTTTACTACTGGCTTGACTAAACATCCCACTTCTCGCTCCCACGCCTTTCAACTCTGCAGTAAAAATGTTAGGGAGAGAGGAAGAGGTACAACACACACATATGGGTAGTTATGTGTGTCTGCACTCACACACACACACTCAACCACACACAGGCAGATGTTGGCGAGTGGAGACCATGATGGACAGGCCAGGAGTGTAAGGCTATTCTCTTGTTCCTTCCTTCCCAGCCAGAGGGTCTGTCTACCCTGGGATCAGTCTTCTCTCCTTACGCCCTCCTCTGCACACCTGTCCAGCCTCCCAGGCACTTCCCTCACACACGCAGCTCTGACAGAGACTTACCTCCGCGTTCACTTCAATCTCAAATGTTTGGCCATTACTGTTTACATGGACAGCAGTACAGTGTAGTTTACATGAACAAACAGGTGACCAACAGTAAATACAGCTGTAGGACACAGCAGACAGGCTACTGTTACTGCAAAGCCTCCAGTACAGTGTTTTTTCTTCTACAGTGTTGAAGGCATCCAGGCTGTTTGAGATGAACCCCACTCAGCAGGGATGCCTGACATACCAAAGGCACCTCATTTAACCTCCCTGACCTGTTATCATCCATACACATTCAAAAACCAAACCTTTCACTTTCCTCCCTGCCCATAGGCTGGAAATAGAGAGTGAAACGTGAAGAGAATGTCTGAGCTCCCTTGACGAGGGAGTCTGTAATTAAGGGAAATTGAGTTTGCTCAACAGTTTTCTTATTTTCCCTGTAAAATCCGATTTTCTTCGGCTTCCTGGTTTAATCCAGATAACTCTACATAAATAAAGTGGAGAGGAGAAGTGGAGATGGAGGCTGTGCTTGTGAAGTTCACAGCATGAGCTCCAAGCCTGAGTTGTGCTCTCAGGCCTGCCATTTCACTGTTCACACAACAGTTAGCGAGAGATGAACTGGAGTGTGATCAGTCAGTTCAGCAAGTGAGATTTGACTGAAATGCAAACATCATAAAATAGTCAGCACTATGCATCTTATCATGAAACCATAGAAAAACATTTAAAGGTTTCATTATGAACTGCGAATACACCTTGGAAAGTCATGGACTTGGCTTGGTGTGCTGTTACAGATGTAATTGCATTTGTTGAAATAGAGTTGGCAGCTTGTTTCAAGGTAATACATATCTAAATATCAGATGGTGATTCGTCCCAACTAAAAACATACCTTACAAAATGCTGTGTAGCTACCGTAGCAAGGAAAAACTCTGGGAAGATGGATAGTTGAGTATTGAATAGTGATGTGAGGTCAACCTTTGCATAGCTTGCCTATTATTAATGCAGTGACAAGATGGTGTTGCAAAGATGGATTCACATGCTACACTGTTCCACCGGCACACATGCAGTTTTACCTCACAACAGAAATACTCTCATGCATACAGACATAGTGCACATCATACATGCACCGACACACACAACCAGCTTGGTTGTGACCGCCCACAAGACTGACACTGTCTCCGTTTGGAGTCCGTGGGCGGCCCTTGCGGATCATAGAAATGATGTGTTCTGGCATGAAGACTGCAGCCAAACCTAGACCATGAGCCTCTATAATCCACAGCTGGGTTCAAATGTGGTTGTCTGTCAGACGGAAATAGCATGTTGACCAAAAACTTCACTGTTGCTGTCAACATGCATGTTTTCCAGAAGGTTCTTAAGTAAAAACCTTCTTTGGGTCTTTTTTGTGCTTGCTCTTGCTTAGTTTAGATGTGTCACTGAGATTTTTCTGCTTTCCATGCAAAAGATGGAGCACCAGGTTTCAAACATAGTCTGCCTCCAGCAAATAAGTTTAAGGTTTCATTTTAGAACTGAAGAATTTGCAAAAGTTTGTCAGAAGACTTGTGGCTATGAGGCACAGATGGAATGTTGGAGACTTGGACTTGAGTCACACTTAAGTCATAAAGAAACTCCATCTCACCCCAATCCTTGAATAAATGACTTGATACGCTGTGAGTCCAAATCAGTCCTATTAGGATTTGCGACCCTAAAATATATGACTTGGATTCTACCTTAAAGACTTGGACTGACTTGTGGACAAGTATGCTTGAAGGGATAATGACACCCAGGACAGTGTTGTGTACCAACTTTACACATGACCAGGATGATGTGGTTCCATTAGGAGATGAAGTCCATCTCCAACTAATGGCACATCCTACGTATGTAAGATTTGGACAAGCAGGTTTAGTCCAATTTCAACTGAAGATTAAGAAAAACCTTCTGACTGCTGCCTGCTTACTTAGCCCCTGCTTTCAGTTCTCTGGGAACAGAGTATTTATATTGTGTTTGCTGCTGTCACTACTGTATTTCACTGGTCTGTGGGCACCTTGCCAACCAGTAACCCATGGAGACAGCCCACTCTAGACCCTATCTTGTCAGCTGACTCTGTTTCCCAGGGCCCCCCTCTCCAAAAGGCCATCTGAGTCAATCTCTGCAAACACATAGCGGGGAAGGCTTGGGAAAATGTTTGGACACAATGAGCAGAAAATAAGCAGCTTAACAAGGGTTGTGTTGGACTGGCTTTCTGCTGTTAACACGGCATTTGAGGATGCTTTAATGGTCCAAACAAATACATAATTGAGCACTGATGTTGTAAGTACAGTACATGAACTGGTCTGGATGGAGGGGTCTGCGTACGGTACTTAAATACTGTGTTTTAATTGTGGCTCGATGTGTTCATGCGTAGGCGAGGTCGATTTTCTTGACCTCCCAGGAGTCTAAAAGGATGACGTTATGCCACAGTGGAGCTCTTCAGGTGAACTCCCAGTGGCTGACTCAGCTCGACAAGGAGAAGCTGAGGAGGAGAAGCAACCGGAGAACATGAGACTGGGAAAGCCAAGCTGTCGCCTCCCGAAGGCATAGCTGACTGGAGTGGGATGCCTTACGCTGCAAGTCCCTCTTACCAGAAACCCTTTGAAGTGCGTGGGGGCGAATGGTCCCAACCAAAACTCCCTCTTTTTAAAGAGTTGATGAGCCGGGGCTTGAAGCAGCTTCTGACTGGAGTAGGTGCAAGTCAAGAGAGTTCAAACTGTCAGTAAATGTTTACAAGAAATGGAGGGGTTTTGTGGGAAGTAAGCAAACATTCTGTGTCATCTGCCATTTTTAAATGTGATTCTAGAAAATTAGGATCGGTGATGGAATTAGGAAACTATGTCGGTAATATCATAGCAGCGCTCTCCTCTGTAAAAAGTTTTGAATGAGTCCTCATAAGACAGCTGTTGTGCTTCTGCTCAGTTGTGGAGTGTTAAAGTGCATGAAAGCAACTCCTTAGATGGAGCACAATACATTTGTATGCACGTCACCTCATATCAAATCTTCCATAAATAAAATCCTCAAAGAGTTCACAAACGATTCTGCTTTGCATCGGACTTCAAACAACTCCCGTTTGAATGGAAGAGGTAGAGCAGCATACCGAAAATGAGCACCACTGCACCCCCACGAATATCTGACCTGCTTTTTCCTTTTATCTTCCTGTTTTTCCGCCTCTGTTTTCTGTCAGTTAGAAGTGGTCACACAGTGAGGCCCACTGTCATGAGGGCCTTTTCACAAGAGTCAAATACAGTGAACCAGGCCACAGAGACCCCCTCCTCCGCTGACCTCTGGAGGATGTGTGGGCAGCACCCTACGGGCTGGGAGACACAGCGGCCCCATTCACCCTCACACCAGCCCCTTCCCCTCTGACACTGACCCATGTCTGCAGTCATAACAAGCTCAAACAGACTTCAAACTGTAAACAGAGGGAGTTGGATAGAAGAGACTGAAAGAACATGAGAGGATGGCACAACGGTTGTAACAATAAAAATGGGGATTCCTTCAATATCTCGCGTTCTTCGAAGTGGCCCATAATATGCTACCGTGAGACAAAACCAGCCAGCTGTGGTGGGAGGCTTCGACTGAAAGCTGAAGTGAAATACATTGCAGTACAGGGCAAAAAAAAGTTTGAGTGAAACCACACTTGACATTTGTTTTGTGCAAAATTATACGGCACAGGCTTCACGTTACTAAATGTCATTTAGCACAGGCTTCACTGCTAAATGACTAAATGTTATAACCAGTAAGGTAGACGTACTCGGATTCAAACACTGGCACACTGTGGACTTTAGGTCTATGATTGTCCAAAAGTTACAGTAGGGCAAAGTTGATAAATAAAGACATATGTAACATATGATATATATATACTGCCATCTTGGACAGGTCTCTACCAAAAGAGATTGTCTATCTGCATATTAACTGTACAGAATTGGGTTTAAAAAAACAGCTGACTGAGAATGTGTTGTCTTCTGAATGTCTCCAGTGCTGGACCTTCTGCTGGTGGAGCTCCAGCGATTCCTCGTCGTCCTGGACAAGGAGAACCTGAGTGGGAACGCAACCATCCAAAAAGGCGTCCTCTCCGACCTGCTGCAATCTTACAGGGGCAATGGTAGGGGGGAGAGTGACCCTTTGACCCTTTCAGAATTCTGCCTGACTCTCTATAGAGTGTCATTAGACTTGATGCTGAATCCTTTTTACTCTCTTAATGTACAGATAATGCAAAAACATCCTCTTGGCTCTACCCAATAGAAATGTGTGTAGACTTGGAAAAAGCTAAGAGCCATGAACATTTGTGTGGATTGTGAATCCACAATCCGAGGACTGTACACAGTCAAACTGCTAAACATGAAACTGAAAGCAGAAACTTCAATTTAGCTGCTGTCGCATCGACTTGCATCCGCCATCACGTCTCCACTGGAGCAGGGGAGGCACGTTATGAGTCACAGCTTTTCTAAGGACCTTCCCGACCACTCTGAGTTCACCTATAATCTGCTTGTTAACCTTCCTCAGAAGTTGGAGCGAGGGCTAGCTCTTTAACAGGAACAATAATCTCCGGTCTTCTCATTGTCCCCTGAAGAAGAACTGGAGAGCTTCCAATGATTGTTAATATTTGCCTCCTAGACATGGTAAACAGTTCAGAGAACATCGTGTAGGCTCCTCTGCCGTCCACCCTTGTGAAAACAAATTGTCAACTATAATACACACAAGTATGGAGTGGTACGTTTGCTTCTGTCTGTAGTAAAATAGTATCTTTTTTAAACAGTATTTTTTGCTCCTGGTCTCCCCTTCACTTCCTCCCCTGGCTCCTAACTGTATCATTTTTCCAAGGCTGCACTTATCCTCATGGGATGCTAACTTCCTTTGAGTAGCAGTTTATAAATAGCATTCATTTCCATCCTCCAAAATCTGTTTTCACTGTACAGGCAAAACACAGTTTCACTGTAGTGCTGTTCAGCCTTCTACCCTGATATCCATATCAAAGGGGAAACATCCTTCCGAGGAGGGGCGTGCAGCGATGCCAACATCTCTGAGTCTGTTTCTTTAGAAACCACAAAGTTCTAGGTATCTGTAGCATAGTACATATACAGACCAGAAAGCGGGTTGTGCTGTAGGCCCAAATAAAAAATAACAAACTTTGCCGAAACATTTATTGTGTTTGGCCTTTAACTTTCAGCTGCAAAGTTATGGTTAGCTTTTGTCTTCCCTTCATTGGCTGGGCAGAACGTTTAATTACCAGAAAACAGGAGAGCATCAGCCGGGAGCTAACCAGACAGGGCCCATGACTGCACTGCCTCTGCACAGCAGCGACTGGCTAGTCTTTTTAATTGTCTTTTTTTTTGCTTTGTTGCTTACATTTAATGGGCCAATAGCCCTACCACTTAGATCCAATATGAATGACATCCTTCAAACTCAAACATGAAGTGTCACCTTTGATGGCGAGCTGAAGGCCGGTGGGATCAGGAGGTGAGCTATGGTCCATCTCAGTCGTGAGATCTTGAAAGCCTTCAAAGAGCGCGCGGACACAGTGCTCCATCTGTTCTGACACAGAGCTCTGGGAGGAATGTCAGATGAGTGCAAAGCAAGACGAAGAAAATGAGAAAGAGAGAGCGAGAGCGAGAGGTTTTGAATAGGCCAGTGTACCAGGATAACGCACAGCTTGTTCAGTTTTTAATCCTGAGTTTCAGGAATCAGGAAAACAGGTGTGAGGAGCAAACTGATGTAATAATTTACGTCACTTTAGTCCGGGTCTATTATTTCTACCTGCACTGGTATTGTGCAGTTATTTTAAAACTGTGAACCTATGCAAGAACATTTTTATTTCAATATTATTATATTTGTTTATGCTTTCTTTCTCTCATTCTTACATTTACAGTGGTCGTGTGTAGGAACAGGCTGCATGCGGTAATATAGTAATAGATTCAATGCAGATTTTGCCACTTCACTATGTACGCATTGTTCTCTCCCTGTTCTTAGCAAGCAAATTATTAACTGTATGTTCCACAGAGCCTTCTATCTTTCATTCTGCAATGTGAACTTTCTTTGTCCGTCAAATTTCAGGTGGTGATGAGGAGTACATTTACATGAACAAAGTCACCGTCCCTGGGAAAGGCCAGGACAAGACGGACAAAGGTGAGAAATGTACCTGCATCAAGGAAGAAGCTGCTTCGAGGCGTTATGTTAGTGTCAAGGTCATGTCAAAGAGGGAATCAATTGTTCATTCAATCAAGCAGTCAATCAGACATTAATAAATTAATCAAATAATCCATTAATCAGTCCATTTGCCCAATAATTCTTTGATTAGTCATCTCCCCAAGACAGTCATTGTTTTTGTTGAGCATCTGCCGTCACTAGAATAGCTCCTACTGAAATGTAGCGGTCAGATTGTCTAGATAGATACAGCAGTGAGGTGTCAAATCGGTGTTAAAAAACGTTGCCACAAACATCCGTTCCCTCTCACGTGCCCCCTCCTCCATAACCCCACTTCCTGTCTGTTTCTCGGCAGCTCTCTCTCTGCTTCTCTCAAACTCCCATCTGAGGCCCAGGCTGTTATGTTTGGACTGTGAGGAAGAATGAGCTTGAGAGTACACAGCATATAACACATACGTTCACTACACAGAAGAGCTAGACACACGTTTTTATTTTGGTGCCATGATACAACTACATATATATATATTATATACTATATATTTTGTGTATGTCCTCCTTACATTCAGAAGGGTCTTTGAGAGTAAGTTCCATTGTATGACAAAAAAAATTAAATAGCCCTTTGTGGAACACAAAAGCACATATCTACTGCCTAGTTAAGTATATTTGTTCAAAAGTCTTATCAAACAATCCCATTCATAGTGAAATAAAAGCCTTCAAACTAACAGAATTTAACTACAACATGAGGGTCAAAGTCCACATACAGGTGTCAAAAGCAATCTGCAATTACACACAACTTCACATGAGGCAATATGGAGTAACTTGCAGCTTGTTCAGCTTGCTCTCTTCAGTGACTTTCTCACTGCTGTCCCCTACAGCATGAGGCTCACTCATGGCTTGTGCTCCCATGGTAACCCAGATGTCAGTTTTCTGGGAGGAAGTGAGTGGAATGTCTGACGAGTAGAGAAGACAGTTAATGGCTTAAGCTTGGAGACATAAACAAAGCATAAAGACCAGTACTTTTGGCAACTTTTTAGGTACAGCCACAATCTTTCATTTCCTGACAAAATGAGCTGCACTGACACTACTTGGTAAACTGTGGTGGTGAGTCTTGGCAAATCTAATTACAATGGCCGTCCAAATATATTCAATTTGAACTCTGCAGCAACTTCCTTAAAAATGTGTATGTCAAGAGGGAGCAGTTACTGTACCACATAATTCAAATGAACCAGAGAACATAGCAGTTAACATTGACAGTTTCCCAAAAACAGGAACAAAAATGTGTCTGTAAATTAATGTAATACATTTTGCCCTTGCAGTGTAGTGTAATCCTATATTGTTCATTAAAGTACAAATCTAATAATTTTAAAGGTCAAAAGACCATGAAGAGGTTTCACCTTTATCTCTTTCTAAAATGTGATCATAATTTTTTAAGAAAAGTATTATTTCCCTTCTGTCTGTAATATTGTCTCCTTGTCAACATTGTCAACTAACATATCAGATGACCTGACCAATGGGAAAGGAGGAAAACCTGTGCCCGCCCCTCAAAAGAGCCTTCCAGACTTGCCTCCACCCAGGACAGTGAGTAATGTTCAGATTCACAGCATCAAATCCAACGACCACATAGTATTCATCCAAAAACATGTGCCACAAAGCTCAATAATAACTCCTCTTACTTTCGTGTACGTGTAATGAACCTATGATTCCCCTATCATTAGTCAGTATCATTTCCATGGTATCACATCTCTCTTGGAGTTTTCCTCATATTCAATAGTAGCAGTGTGTTTTCAAAAGCCGCAAAAAATCAACCTACATTCCCACAGTCGTAAATCCCAGATGCTGCAGCTCCCTGAGATTTAATATGTGCTATAATCACCCACAGCAACAGGTATTGAATCCCACTTGGAGCGATAAAAGAAGGAAACGAGTGGGGAAACGCATGTGTGTTTGAGTTTTATGTTGACCGGGGGGCTAGGTGGCTTCTGTTTCGCTCAGCGTGAAAGAGGCAGGGGAGACCACAGACAGACAGGAGGATGGGGTATGGACGTCCCCTCAGATCCTTTGAACTTCACACACACACACGCACACACAAACACACATACACACACACACAGTGCGGAGGTTCTGATTAGAAACAGCTGTTACAGTGGTTGGGAAGGCCATGGTGTGGTTGACGGGACATTGTGTGTGATTTCATCGTCCTTGCGCTCCATCTGGATTCTGAATTCCATTCAACATTGTGTATGACCGATTTATGTTTCAACGCTATCAGTTACTCTTCATCAAGGTCTTTATTTGCTTTTAGTTTCTCAATGAGGTTGTAACTGTCCATATCTGCATTTGTGTGTTACTGTTAACTGTCATGTAAGTACATTCACAGTTCCAAGAGAGTCTCTTCAATTTGCTCACTTTTATCTGTCAGTGATCCCCTCTTTTCTCCATCAGACTTCCCTGTTCTAGTCTTAGGTAGACGCAGTAAGCACGTCCACAGGGAACCACTCTTTGGAAACCCTTTCATCTGCCTACGTGGTTTCCACAAGTCTCCAGCGATGCTGTACTCCAGAGTCAACATGTGTTTGACAGTAAACGCCGAGTCACCCCGGATCATCGAGGTGAACAGCGCCCCCTTGCTGTTGATGTACTGTCCAGGCAACGCTGTCCACTGCCCAGTGGTGATATTGTAGCGATCCATGAGGCAGCGAAGGAAGTCGTCTGAGGGCCCGTTGCGCATGACATAAAGATTGTCCCTGTGGGCCACCATACAATGTCCGTAGCTCTGCGGCTTTATCATGGTGGTGACGAGAGTCCACTCGTCTCTCGCCGGAATGTACTCATAAATATCCGTCGTCTCAGGCGGCTTCCAGAAACACACAAACATCCGCCGCCTCGCCACGGCACACGCTGCCGACGCCACCGGCCTCGGCGCGTGCCGTATGAACGTCCACTCCCCTCCGACGACATCATATGCCTCTGCCGAAGATATTGTCCTTTTCTTGTGCTCGCCGCCCACTGCGTAAAGTCGCCCCTCGAGTCCCAGGAGGGTGAAGTCGAATCGGGGTTGCTGGGGTCCCGGTAGCATGCACCAGGCTCCCTTCTCCGGATCATAGCAGAAGCTACAATCGACCGTGTCCTTCCCATACCCGTAGACGCCTCCGACGATGTAAAGTCGGTTGTCCAGGACTGTAACTCCAGCCATGGAGGTGCTGCAGAGGGTCGGGAGGTCAGTCAGTGGCTTCCACTCCCCCTCTTCCTCATCCAGGTAGCAAACATTCCGAAAACAGTCATGCAAAAGTTCCACGGACGGGGAGTGGGTCCCCAGGGCGACGTACGCGGCCGGGGACAGTGACTCGGTGTATCTGAGAAGCTCCGCAGGCAGCGCGCTCTCCGCTGCCTCCTTCAGGTCAGCGTAGGCATCGCGGAGGAAGAGAGCAGCGCTGCGAAATAGAGTCGGCAGGCCATAGACCGCTGCGGCGTGGTATAGCAGGAGGCAGTTGTCCGAGTCGACGAGATCACACAGGTGTCGTGCCAAGGGAGCCACCTGCAGGAAGGCGGCACACTCGACGGCTTCCACAAGTTCATCCGGGTCCCTGATGTCAGGTGTCTCACCCCTGCATACAGACAAAGCAATTAGGAAACCCCTTGCACGCACTCCCCCTTTAAGATACAGCTCGTCTTGTTGGCAATCCCTCATGCCGGAGCGGAAGAGGGCACAGAAGTACTCGCTGCTCTGCCCCAGCAGGGTGCGTTCCACGGTGAACAGGCTTTCCTCCACCCTCACCGTCATTGGGCCTGTGAGCAGCTCCAGCTGTCCTGGCCCTGGGCTGACACCCCGGGCTACGGTGCTCTGATCGTGTCCTGGGCTTGTACAGGCATCCATTTCATTTTCGGAGTCTTCTCCCGGAAAGCCTGTAGCACGCTTCAGCGGCAATGCATGTCTAAAAATGTGACACAATCTCCGAAGTTTTTCATAGAGACGAAAGTCAATAGAAGTATGTCAGAGCGGTGCAGAGTGGCATCATGTCCTGCCTGTTCTGAAAATAGACTGAGGCTAAAGATAGCAGTACCAAGCGTCAGATAGGAAAGGGAACTGCTGACTTGCCGGGCAACATTTAAACAACACAACGTTGCACCTCTGCCATTGGTTGAAATAGGAATTTGTTGAATAATTCACAACTGCTTCGTGAAAAATGGCAAGTGCATGATTAGTACGACAATTATACTAGTATGCTCCATCTATGCAGTAGGCTACTATTATCGCCAATCATGCCGATTAACATTACCTATTTACTAGCTAATGTACTGTAAAACGTATTACCTCTACTATTTTGCTGGAACAGTGAGCTTGACAGTAGAACAGAGAGAAGAACTGAGGTGAGTGGAGTACAATAGACAGTAGAACAGAGAGAACTGAGGTGAGTGGAGTACAATAGACAGTAGAACAGAGAGAACTGAGGTGAGTGGAGTACAATAGACAGTAGAACAGAGAGAACTGAGGTGAGTGGAGTACAATAGACAGTAGAACAGAGAGAACTGAGGTGAGTGGAGTACAATAGACAGCCCTTGTTTTCCAACATCCTGATTAATTGTATCGTTACCTTCTACCCATTCCTCTGTTCCCAGCACGGCAGTGTGAATGTGTGTGTGTGTGTGTGTGTTTTTGTGTTGCTGTGCTGGATTCCTTGGCATGGGAACCAGGGATTTTCCATGTTCTGGGTGTTCGTTTGAGCTTTTCCTTTTTTCCCACTCTTTCTTCCCCTCCGCCCACTTCTGCACTTTGTTATTTATGCCTGACTCCTGATCCGCTTCCATGGCCTGGTGTTTCCGTGGTGATGAGTCGAGCGGGTGGGGGAATGGGGGTCCCGGTTGCCATGTGAAGTGGGAGCTGTTGCTGGTATTGAGATGAGTGTAAGGGGAGTACACATGCTGAGAAAGGCAGAGGCAGAGGCTATGGAGGAAGAGGCAGAGTTAGAGGCTTTGGAGGAAGAGGCAGAGTTAGAGGCTGTGGAGAGACACACAACGCCTTCTCACACCGAGCATCACACACACAAACACACACACTAGCATATGCACAAAGAACATGCATACTATTGTATGGATCTCTCGCTCTCTATCCGCCCCTCTTTCTGTCTGATATCAGGCCAGCTGCGCTCTAGTATGCTCCACCATGCTGCCTTCTGGCCCTGACTAGAAGAACAGACATAGCGAGTTTGAGGGGGAGAGAGAAGAGGAGAGAGAAGAGGAGAGGGGGCTGCCCTGGAATGCTTGGCCTTTTAGATTTAATCACTGACAGATGTTCTGCCTTTTTATCACAGTGCACTGTTGGGTGTGTGATAGACATGTCCTCCAATGAGAAGGAGAGCTGTCCCAACGTCACCCACAGTAGATATCAGGTCATCTCACGCGTTTCCCACCAAACCCTCCCTGCTCAGGACTGTGTCTTTGCCCTTTTTTCTTCGTAGCCGCTCTGTTCTCACATAGTTTCTCTGTCAGCTCTCTACTCCCCCACGCCCCCCCCCCACCGCTCCACCCCCCACCCACCCACCCCTCCACCCCTTCCATCCATCCCCTGTGCTGCCAGTGACAGTCAGACCCTCAAATTATTTAGCTCTGAGACTGAACATCCTTCCTTCCTCCCTCTCTTTCTCTGTCTCTGTCTCTCCCTCTCTCTCCTGTCTCTTCCCCTCTCTCCCTCTGTCTCTCTCTCTCTCCTGTGTCTCGCGCTTCCCCCTTTTCTCTCTCTCTCCATCATCGTCTGTGTCTGGGGGTGTAGACTAGCTCGTCAGTTCACTCCCTTCGCTTCAGCCTTCCAGCACCTCAAAGCCAAAGCCAGGGGCGAGACACTGAGAATGTTGTGATCTCAAACACGGATAACAAGATAAAACACACTGTCGTGTCTTCACATGAATTCAATAGAAGTTCCCTCTGACTAGTAAACCAGTGGTGTTATAGACAGTGTGTCTCGATGCAAGTGTGTAGTTTCATAAGAAAATGTTATTTGAGTAGGCTGGTGAAGTCGAACAAACCTTGTAGAATCACTTCAAAATAGTGAACAAACAAAAAATCATGCCTAAGTACAGCATGATATACGTAAATCCCCAAATACTCCATTGGCTGTGCATCATCGCTCGGAGCTCAAAGGCATGTGACCGAAGGAGTCTAACTGTCAGGTGACTGAGGTTTACATCAAGTGATTTACGATGTTGTTCTCCTTTGTGGTGGAACGCCGACTACACCACATGTCACCAAGACTGTATCGGGATTAAACGATGACATCAGATGTTATGACAGCTCATGACATCTGTTCTGAGTTAGCGGAAGGTTTGTTCAATGAGATTAAATATATTCTGGGAATACATTGAAAACCATGGAAATCCCAGCAAGTTCGTTAGAATTGATGTAATGTTCAATGTTTTTTGTTGTTATTTGTCAAATTCTTGAATTGATTTAATAGAAAAGAAACGTGATGTTTTTCTGTGGTGTCTGATCAGCGCCTGCTTCAAAAGTTTGTACTTTAAATGTATGAAAAGGTGAAAAGACATCACAATAAATTCAAACTGTACACTCACATCTTACATTTCCTTTCATCATCTATTATTGTCTGTTTCAAGAAAAAAAAGAGTCCACAGTGTAACATTCTTTACATCTGGCCTGAGCACACAGAGAACTCTGCCCGGTGTATGTGTGTGTGCATGTGACTGTGTGTGTGACTGTGTGCGTGTGTGTGACTGCGTGCGTGCGTGTGTGTGGCTGTAACAGCAGACGTTGTGGGGAGACGCGGTAGACAGCTCTGCCTGCGGGATGTTGTTAGAGAGGGAACAGTAGACAAGTGGACCCCAGGGGAACGTGGGTAAAACCAGGCTGATTGATTTGGGGAAAGCCACCGGGGGCTGAGCCCACCCAGACACACACACTGTGTGTGTGTGTGTGTGTGCCTGTGTGTGTGTGTAACCCCCTCCCCAAAAAAGCAAACGTGTGGAATTCCCATCCCGGTCCAAAGGGTGAGGTCAGAGCAGGATTGGTTACACGTGGAATTCCCCTTTGAGTGAGCAATAGGAGACCACCTTGAGTGACAGCTGGATTGGCCAATAGGTCTAAGCCCCCAAGTTGGATGATGTTTGTCTTTAGCGTAAAGTATACAGTAAGGTGACTGGGATTATGTGCATGTGGTCCTTGAATGTGTGTGTTTAATTGCTTGATGTAAAGTGACATAGATACAATACTGTACAGAGCGGGAGAGAACAAAGAGCTTTGTTGTACAGTATGACTCATGCACGTGCTTCCATCACCTCTCCTTATCTCTATCTCTCTGTCATCTGCTCTACTCCTTTCCATATACATCTCCTCTCAATCTCTTTCCTTCCAATAGCCTACTTTTCTCCCTCCTTCCCCTTTTACTTTCATCTCCTCCTCCTCCTCACCCCCCCCCCCCTCTCTCTTCCCGCCGGTCTCCTCACTATTTCAATCCACTCTCCTCCCTCGCGTCTTACTCCCCCGTCTTTCCTCTGTCTCACCGTCTCTCTCTCTTTCTTCTCTCTCTCCATCAGGGTGTGGTAGGGAGGGAGCCCTTTCCCCTGCCTGTTGCCCTGCCTGTGACCCCGGCCCCAGCCTGCCTGGAGGAAGGGTACTATGAGGAGGCCCAGCCTTATGACTCCACCAACAACGGTAAGCAGCTACTGCCTGTCTGTCTCCCTGTCTCCCTTTCACCATGTCTCTCTGTCACCCTGTCTCCCTGTCACCCTGTCTCCCTGTCTCCCTTTCACCATGTCTCCCTGACTCCCTTTCACCATGTCTCTCTGTCACCCTGTCTCCCTGTCTCCCTTTCACCCTGTCTCTCTGTCTCCCTGTCTCCCTTTCACCCTGTCACCCTGTCTCCCTGTCTCCCTGTCTCCCTTTCACCCTGTCACCCTGTCTCCCTGTCTCCCTTTCACCCTGTCTCCCTGTCTCCCTGTCTCCCTTTCACCCTGTCACCCTGTCTCCCTGTCTCACTTTCACCCTGTCTCTCTGTCTCCCTGTCACCCTGTCACCCTGTCTCCCTGTCTCCCTGTCACCCTGTCACCCTGTCACCCTGTCTCCCTGTCTCTCTGTTTCTCTGTCTCCCTGTCACCCTGTCTCCCTGTCACCCTGTCTCCCTGTCTCCCTGTCTCTCTGTCTCTCTGTCTCTCTGTCTCTCTGTCTCCCTGTCACCCTGTCTCCCTGTCACCCTGTCTCCCTGTCTCCCTCTCTCCGAGATTACCATCAACTCTGATGACGAAAACAAACGTTTCCTTTTTTTTGTAAATGTGGTCATACTGTATAGACGATCAACAAGAGGTATGTGTAACAGTGAACCATATTAGGAATAGTGTGTTAGTGGTATCGTGTAAGTATGAAACTGGATTGAGACCTCCGGAAGAAAGATTCACTTCATGCAAGTGGGAAGATGATGGACACGTGCCAAACGTGGAGTCTGTTTGGAGGGGAAGTGACTCTCCTGACATTCTGACAGCCTGATTGGTTGTTGACTCCGGCCTCTCTCTCTCTCTGTCTCTCTCTCTCTCTGTCTTGTGGTCAAAGGAAGCCATTGATTCATAACTTGGGCTGTTTTTTGGGATCAGTCCTCAAGATAGACCGAGAGCAAGATGGCAAGAGACGGGGGCACGCAGAACAACAACTGTGTGGGAGAGAGGAAGAGAGAGAGCAAGATAGTCCGAAAGAGAGAGACAGAGGGAGGAGACGGACTGAGACAGAAATGAGAGATAGAGCGAGAGAGAGAGAGAGAGAGAGACATGGACACGGATACAGAAGTGGATGACGAGGAAGAGAGGGCAGAAGAAGAGAACAGGGCTGTGCTTTGTTCTTCTGTAGCTGCTCCTCTGGCCCAGAGGAGAACCGATGACCACGGCCCGGGGGAGCGGGAGATTGTGGAGGGCTGAGGTGATCCATGGGAGGAGAGGGGAAAGACGGGAAACACATACAAAGTGACGAACAGGATAACATTGAAATGAGGAACAAACGCTCCACGTTTTCTTTGAGGCGGGAGGATAAGACCGTGTTTGAGAGCTGTTGTTAGAACGAATGAAGTCTAAAGAGTTAAGAATCGACAGACATTTCTAGCAGCACTCAAATGAAATCCTTCCACAATTCTAGACAAACCGTTCACTTGAAAAAACGAAGTAGGGGACTGGGCCATGAAAAATAAATGAAACTATCCGGTAGATTCAGACGTCTATTGGCCGATAAAAAGAGAACTGTGAAAAGCAGTTTTCTCTGTGGGTGTTTGTGGGTAGAGGGGAATTGGCATGTGAATACATTTGGTTAGACAGGCCATTGGCTTTTTCAAATCCGTTGTCCTTTGTCCTTGAGAATGGCTTCACAGCTTTTTGACCACAATGGAGAAATGACAACCTACAGACATGAGACACTTCTATCACGTGTCGTTACATGTAGCTACCTGTTCTAGTTCAAAACAAGTCACAATCAACTAGACATTTTTAGTCATGGCACTACTGCCACCATCAAAACGTATCTTTTAGAACAGTCTTACGTTTACTAACGTAGTCTGGGTTAGTGTGTTTGTGAGTGTTTATGAGTAAACACATGAGTGTTTATGAGTACATACAGCTGTGTCAGAGGTCTAATGGAACATTGGCGCTCAGAGTGTGTTCTTCACAAACAAACCTATTACCCTATGACTCGATATTAAAGCATTTACTCTGATTAGCGCAAACCAAGCAGAGATGGGTCGAGTGATTAATCATTAGTTGGCCTGCACTCTTCTCTTTTTAGAGTCTGTACTTTGAGCCTAAATACAGGTTTCACCTGAACGACTGCACATCAAAGATTTTTCTCATCTTTCTCTCCTTCCCCTCTTTCTCTCCGCTCCTCTCCTTGGTCTTGCCCTCTCGTCTCATCACCGTGTAGACAACATGGGTTGTTTCTGCCTTCTCTCAGAGGCGTGGACCCGGGTAGAGAGCTCAGACAGTGTGGTCTATGCTGTGATCACACGGGGTACAGGCATGCATCTCCTATTACTGTGCACACGCATGTGTCTGTGTGTGTTTGTGTGTGTGTAGGTGTCTCCGTGTTTACGTGTGCATGTGTACAAGTCTGCAAGGTTCGTGTTGGAACGTTGGCACGCGTGCGTGAGACGGAGAGAGGAGAGAGAGAGAGAGAGAGAGAGAGAGAGAGAGAGAGAGAGAGAGAGAGAGAGAGAGAGAGAGAGAGAGAGAGAGAGAGAGAGAGAGAGAGAGAGTGGGAGTGCCTGCCTGCCTGCACGATCAGCACGTTCTCCTGTCCGGGTCCTGAGGGGTTCTGTGCATCCCGGTGAATGCTCCTCACACATTCCACCAAGCAGGATCCCTTCACTCTCTCCTCATCTCTTCATCACTTCTCCTCCAAATGAACTCTCTAGCCAGCTCATCGCTCGTTCACCAGGAATACCAAAAACCCATCCATTTCAATCCCCTCGGTCACCCTCACGTTCCTCCTTCTCCTCCTCCTCTTCCTCCGGTCAGCTCTGACTCCTTCCTCCTCTCCCCAGACGACGGCGAGGCGGTGAGCAGCTCGTACGAGTCCTACGACGAGGAGGAAGTGACCAAGGGGAAGTCGACGCTGTCCGCACAGCACCAGTGGCCGTCCACGGAGGCGTCCATCGAGCTGATGAAGGACGCCAGGATCTGCGCCTTCCTCTGGAGGAAGAAGTGGCTGGGCCAGTGGGCCAAACAGCTGTGTGTCATCCGAGAACATCGCCTCATGGTGGGTGGAGGACTTGTTTATAATGTTTGTAATGAAAACAAGGGGCAAATGTAGGGGAGCGCATCGAGATGTAGCATACCGTATGCACTGCAGTGTGCACTTATACTTACACACATTTGATCCATGTTAGGCTGGTACTGTTCATTTGTTGCTAAATATTCTACAGCTGTTACTTTTTTTGGTTTGTTATATTTGTGGAAATTGAACCACAAATATACTGTATAGAGAATAAATCCATAACCGTACAATCCGACTTGGACAAAGGTCACACAGTAAGGGAAGAAGAAGAAAGCCCAGGGTTTTGTCATCAGGTATCCATGATCGTGTCTCTGTGTGTGCTGCACCCCTCAGTGCTACAAGAGCTCCAAAGACCAGACCCCCCTGCTGGACGTCAGTCTGCTGGGCTGCACCGTGGTCTACAAGGAGAAGCTGCCCAAGAAGAAGGAGCACAAGCTGAAAGTGATCCCCATGGGAGGGGAGACCCTCGTCCTGGGCCTGCAGAGCAAGGAGCAGGCAGAGCAGTGGCTCAAGGTGAGCGGGGAGAGAGAGCAGGAGGGTTTGTAGACCACTGACACATGGATGGATGGATGGATGGAATGATGGATGGATGGATGGATAGAATTATAGATGGGTAGATGGATGGCTAGATGGAATGATAGAAGAACGTTCACCCCAGTCCCTCGTCTTAATGGTAGGTGTTCCGTTCCTCCTCCAGGTGATTCTGGAGATCAGCCCCAGGCCAGCAGAGGGCCAGGATGCCCAGCACCAGGTCTCCGACTCCCCACGGCTGATCTGCACTAAGGTGAACGCGACGATGAGCATGTTGTCATGCCGTGGTCACCCCAGAGACACACCCGCTCTACCGCTCACCCACGAATAACCTCTGTCCGCCTCTGCAGCGTGGCACCACTGTAACACCACCTGGTATCCTTGGTAACACCACAGACGCTGCCTTCCCAGGTGGAGCAGAGCGAGAGGTACTCTGTGATGTCAGAGAGCGGCAGCAGCACCGACAGCCATGCAGAGGTCCCGGAGAACAAAGACGGTGAGACGGCTCTCTCAGCTGTTACCCCGGACGTCAGGGTTTCACGTCCACTCTCAGCACGCCATCAGCAGCTTCCCTAAATCGACTGCGTTCTAGAAGCGACGTGTCAGCGTGTTATGACAGCTGGTGACCGCCCATACGGTCCACATACAGAAACGTTATGTGACGCAGTAAAAGTACTTATCCAGGTCGTTTAAAGTCAAATAGTTCTCTCTGTGTTCTTCAGCTTGGTGTATTTACATTTAATTGCCATTAGTCAACCAGTTTCATCAGGCACTGACATAGCTAGTTAGATATCTATTCCTAGATCTATTATCTTGTTCCTTTCCTCGTCTACAGTGAAGAAGAAGTACGGAGCAGGGCTGAAGTTCAGCAACCTCATGAACATGGGCAAGAAGAAACCCCTGTCATTAGAGATATCAGAGAAATGTGTCGACACCTCAGGTACAAGAACGCCTGTTTCTCTCCGTCTGTCTCTCTCCGTCTGTCTCTCTCCGTCTGTCTCTCTCCGTCTGTCTCTCTTTATTTCTGTCTGTCTTTCACCTTATCACAAGCCAGACATGGTCAACATCAGAAAGGTTCATGTGGAATCTATTTCTACTCCCTCTTCTATCTGGTTCTGATCCTTTATCCAACACTTTCTATTCCCTCATTCGGTTTCTCTCTCTTTCACCCTCCATCTCACCTCTCCATCCCTCCCCCCTTTCCTCCCACCTCCTCCCCATCTCTCCTTCCCTCCATCCCTCCCAGGTTACCTCAACGTGTTGGTAAACAGCCACTGGCGTAGCCGCTGGTGTCTGATCAGGAACGGACAGCTGTGGCTCTACCAGGACAAGGGCAAGACCAAGGTGGCCCAGCAACCGGTTCCCCTGGAGGGGTGCATGGTGGTTCCAGACCCCAGCCCTGAACACCTCTACTCCTTCAGGATCGAGAACGACAGAGCGCAGCTGGCTACTCTGGAGGTAGGAGGATGGAGGTGGCTGGAGGACTTTGTGTAACATGCCTGGGATTACAACCCACTGTGTGTGTGTTTACCCTCAGTGTAATGCATCTCTGTGTGTAGTTTGTGTGTGTGTGTGTGTGTGCGTGTGTGTGTCTGTGTTTATGTCCTCTGATCTTAGCCTTCTCTAGCACTTTTCCTTTCCTTGAAAGTGAAAGTTCTTTGTGTGTTCTGACGTTGTTTGATGACTAAAAGCACATAAAAGTGTCAGATAATTTCCCACTTCACACTTAAGGTCCCTCTTTCTGCTTTAAAGTACTCACTAGGACAAAAACACACATACTGGCACACACACACACTAGTTCATGATCCTGACTAACCCCAGGCCTCTTTTCATACTTGCCTCAGAGCATACATCTGAGCTCAGATCAGCCTTTTCCCGGAGGAAAGGGTGGGGAACTACTTTGGATTGGCCAATGTTGTTGTGGAGAAGAACATGTAGTGTAGCACAGCTAGTGTCTTGGGCAGAAACCACATATTAGCATTCCTGACACTAAGACTGTGCTGATGGTGCACTGCTCCTCCCAACAGTCTCCAGCCCCAGTCAGCTGCACACAGACGAACAGTCCAAACTGGGATTAAGCCCAGAGTAATGTGTGTGTGAGTGTTTGTGATGGGTGGGAATGTACAGGGTTTCTGTGAACATAATGGAACACCCATTTTCATAAAGCTTTATAAGTACCACCCTGTCAATACGAGCCTTTGTCTAATCTAGTAGATTAGATTCCAATCTATTACACGTTTCCTATCCTTTCCGTAAACGTACACGGAAGGTAGATATATAGCTTACTTCCAGTAAAACGTTGTATGTTGTATATCTCTGACCCGGAGATAAAGGAAAACAAACATTGATAAGCAGGGAGGGAGGTCAACAGGGAGGGAGGTCAACAGGGAGGGAGGTCAGCAGAGTTTGTTTTGAGACCGTGGGTGAATTCTGTTGCATCAATGCTGTCCCTCACTCTTCTTAATACACACTGGAATCAGACACTGAAACTCTGAGGCCTTGACATGACTGCCACCTGTTGGCTTGTCCAAGACATTTAAAATGCATGATTGTATTACTTATGATTGTATAATAACATATGATGTTTTCTAATTGTTTAAACACAATATTATACAGTTATATTATTTAACTGTTACATAAAAAATATAACTACAGTATAATGTAGCTGAGGGATAAAAGCTACAACTAATGTCAACTGACCTACAATCTAACAATTCTTTTGTGTACATATTCATAGTTGTCCTTTCCCTCCACTCCCAGGCCAAGTCATCAGCAGACATGGGCCACTGGCTGGGCCTCCTGCTGTCCCAGACAGGGTCCAAGACCGACCCCGAGGAGCTCACCTACGACTACGTCAACTCAGAGAGGATCTCCAGCATCGTCAACGCAGCCAAGACGTCCTTATAGTGAGCCACACAGCCCCACCTGTCCACCAGCTGTGTTTGTGTGTTGACCTATTCAAGAGTGTTTTACTAAGAGCCTTAAACTGTGTGTCTGGAATGTGTGTGGGTGTCAACCAACACCTAATATGCATGTCTGGATTTGCACATTGTAAGTGTTCATGTATTGGTCTGGACCTATTCTCCAGACCAGAAATGACAGTGTGTGATTCGTGTGTCGCATGTGTGTGCTGTGTGGGCGTATATATGTCTGTGTGTGTAATGTGTGTGTCATGCTTCTTGTTTGTGTGTGTGTGTGTGTGTGTGTGCGCCCCACAGTCTGATGCAGAGGAGGTTCTCTGAGCCCAACAACTACATAGACAGCCTTCCCTCCGTCCCTCATGGCTCAGACGACCTGTATGACGATGTGCCCTCTATAGAGGCCGACCCAGAGGTGAGCCCCTCAGCACGCACTGCCTCTATACCTCTCTGTGGGTGGACAGCTAACAACAGTATGTACCTGCTATAGCCTCAAACACTTTCAGAACGCCAAACGTGAATTGTTGACGAACCTCTTTCACGGGACTTGATAGTGTTCTCACCCAAGTGGAAAAAGAGCATGCTTAAATCGAATTGAATTGTATTCAATGCGAGCTAATGGGTGACATCATGAAGAATTTCAAATATGAGAAACAGCGCCCCCCAATTCTTGTTGGATTTTGTATATTCACATGCTTACCCACAAGTATAAGTATAAAATAGTATACTTTATGTATTAAACAATTTCAAATTGGGCATCAAATAGACCATGTACCTCATTCCAGGGTCCGCCATGCAAATCTCATGCTCCATCTCAGTGTCTGTTGTCCTTCTCATGTCGTGACAGGACGCTGAGGACAGCAGTCTCCTGGAGAGCCGGGAGGACAGCGGCGTGTGTGGTCAGGAGGAGCCGTGCGGCCCGGAGGTCAAGCCTGCGCTGGGCTCGGGGCAGGAAGCCGCCGACCAGGTTTACCTGGATCTCATACCGGTGAGGTCGTTCCTGCACACGTCCGGTGGGAGGACGTCTCCTCTAAAAGACTCGTCCAGTCCCACAGCAGCCCCCGCCGAGGGCCCGCTGGACCCCCCCAGCACCGTGAGGCGTGAGAGGGAATGTCTTGGTTCTTTGGATGTGCGTACCACATGGGTGAATTCGGTATCCAATGCTGTATTCCCCAAATAATCATAATTCTGTATTGAAATAAGAGGTGTCTGATGTAAGGTGTATGTTTTTTCAGAACTTTTAAACAGGGTAGTTATCAGTTTAAGTATCTTTGCTTCAACCCGCGTGCGTGAATGGCAGCTGTGAAAAAGCTTGAAAAAGTCTTAATTGTCCATTTGTTGGATATACACACTGTACATGCTACAATTTCCTAGATCATCATATCAAATCACAGTTAATAATTATTATATTGACTTAGTCTATGTTCATTGGTTGTAGGTGGAATCGAATAGCCAATCAGACCTTAGCCCTTCGTTGACCCAAAATGGCACCAATCCCACCGCTACCACCAGCAGAAGCGAACCAGAAAGCCGTTCCCCGTGCCCCAGTCCCATCCCTCTCCATACCCCGCCTCAGAAGAACACCTTCCCCAGCCAGGACACTCCGAGGAAGGCTAACCCCGGAACAAAGACCCCTCCTGTCTCCAGTGCAGCTCCCCTCAGCACACACACCCCCAAGACTCAGGTGGGACTGAGCACAGCCAGTCTTCCCCCACACAGTCCCCAGCCCCCCAGAGGAAGGAGCACCAGCAGTGGAGACAAGATCAAGGCTCTGTCAACAGGTGAGAAAGGGAAATAGAGGTGCAACAATGACCTCATGCAAGGAATAGCATTAGAGAGAGCACTGTCAGCAAGGCTGACATTATACTTGACAAAGTCATTGCTTGCTTTCAATCGATTGTAAGTGCGGAATTCCCTTTCCGTTTGCCTCTATGAATGGAGATTGTCAATCAAAACACTGACAATCACCATAGTCACTAATGCTATAAACGACGTGAGAAGGCAACGTTAGAGGATGGAGACTGAGCCTCTGATATGTGCAGGTCACCCTGGAGCCATAGAGGCCAAGCTGGGGAAGAACCGGACGGAGGCCGACTTGCGGCGCTACACGGACGAGCGAGACGGTCTGGAGCGCGAGAGGGAGGAGGTGAGGAGCAGCCTGGCCCACCTGAAGAAGCAGAGGAGGGGAACCAAGGAGGAGCTCAGCACCTGCCAAGGTACTGTGCGCCAGCGAAGGCCAAGCCTGATGACGACCGCTCGTTTCAATCGGCTGCGTCGCAGCAGTGAAATACATACAGGACAGCGGGCCCTGAGGACCAGGGTTGAAGACCATTCCTGTAGACCAACATGTTATGTTTTCGCTTGTTTACGACATCTTTAAGCTTGTGCTTTGGCTTGCTTTTGCAAGCACGATCACAGTACCAATCTGAGCTGCTAACTGAGCCCTGACCGTGGTGTGTCTCAGACCCAGGGCTGCAGGCCTCGCTGGAGGCCTGTCTGAAGCAGAAGGAGGAGGCATGCCGGGAGGCTGAGCGCCGGAGGGTGGAGGTGGAGCTGAGGCTGATGGAGGTGAAGGAGAACCTGAGGAAGGTGGAGTCAGGGCCTTTCACTCTAGGGACCACCTTGAACAGTCTCCAAGACACGCCTACGGTTAGTATGACTTTGGGAAAGAATACAGAATATAATAGCTTTATTCTAACATTGATATACTGAGTAAATGTACACATATTTCCTTGGCTGGATAGACCAGAAAATCCTAACACATGAATCTGACCCACTCATCTTGTCATAAAATGACATCCAATATACATAACTGTGCAGGGGTTAGGCCTAGGGGTTTCTTTACGGTAAACATTTGTCAGAAACAAAGTAACTGTGCAGTCAATGACAGCAATGATTCATTAGTCTGATTCTCCTTTCTCTCACATGTTCCTAGCCAAAGGCAGTATCTATGACAACCACCCAAACCAGCAACAGTGGAGACTTGTCCTCACCAATCAACTCTGCCACGGCTCTGAAGAACAGGCCTGCATCCGTCATGTCCTCAAGCAAAGGAAACGTCCTAGAGAAGGCTAAGGTCAGAGGGCATCGACATACACCCACACACGCAAACGCATTGCACTGAGGGTGAAAACACACTTTTCTTGTTCTGGCCATAAGGGGGCGACCACTGTACACCTAACATCAACGTTAGGACTTGATGTGGCAGTGCACTGTGTGTAAAACAAAATATTTCTCTTTTTACACACATAGGAATGGGAGAAGAAGTCCACCACCTAGTACAGAGAGAAAAGGTTATGTTTATGTACAGAGCTGGAGGTCACCTGACTGTGGTGTCCAGGTGCCCCGTGTCCAGGTCCGCTGTTCATCCCCTCACATGGCCAGGCAGGGAGAAGCTACACTGGGCATGAGAGCCAATGACCATCTCTGTACCAGCGCTCTCCACCCCCCCACCCCCTTCCTCCCCCTGCCCTCTCGCTAGCGTCAGGCCAACCAGAGACAATGATAGGAGCAAGTGCTTCAGAAAAGAGCCAATCACAAAGAAGCACACCTGTCTCCTGGACTACCAATGCCACTGGACAACCTTAGAGTTACAGACTATTAAAAAAAAAAAAAAAAATTATAAGGGAGATATCATCCAGTTATTTGATTATAATGGAAACGTTGAATGTTTGTTCAATAGACTGAAGTAACATGCCCAAAGATGTGGAAGAGACCACTGAATACCACTTTCTGCCTTTGTCATCTTGTTACCCCCCTACAAGGCCATTTGGTACTGTCTAGATCGTAGCTTGGTTCGTGTATGCCGGTAGCCAAGATGTAAATACATATTATTACACAGTTCAATTCTGCCTGTTTGACTTGTTGTATGCTAGCTAAAACTTGCACTTTTTACTCAAATAAAAAGTAGTACTGACAGCAACCGATGCATTTAGTTTGACTTTCTTTAAATAACTACATTCAGCATTTTTGCAATTAGCATTGTCACACATGGACACTGGTCAGAATATATATCTTTATACATTTAGCCCTCAACAACTTGAAAAGTACAACAAATTACTATTAATAGTCAAAGCTTCAAAGCGTCAAACAAATTCAAATTGAGGCACACTATTCTGCAAGTTGATCTTCTTAATGGGAGGGAAGGAAATTGGTTTGAGGATACAAGTGTTTCTGTACACTTCGTCATGTTGGTGCTACTGTCAGCAGCCTGCCCTTCCTGTTGTTAACTTGGTGATTTCCCACACAAGGACCTCATAGCCAACCTCAGAATCACTGCCCCAAGTAAACTCATATGCAGCAGAGGTTGTGTCCAAACAGCCGGCCTGTTAAAGTTGTGAAATGATTTTTTTTTGGTGACTATTACAAACAATAGTTCGTAATAGTCATACATGGACACTTAAAATGTGGTCATGATATTGTTCTATCATAGAAGAAAAAAATAAATAGTTTTTATTAAAATAGTGTTATATCTTGTTCTTCCCAGAGATAATCCAACAGAATAACAATTACACTTTTGTTATAAAATATTAGGTTATGGAAAATATGGCACTAGTTAACATGGTTAACAAATAAGACAGTAAATGAAGCCAGAAATTAAGGACAAAACATGGTCCCTTTGGTAAGTGAATTGTGTTCACCAAGATGAAAATATAATACTAATAATAAATTATTTGTAGTTGCTGAAAGATTGACTTTACAGTAATCTTTAACAAATGAACAAATATTAATTCAGATGTACTGTAGTGTGAAAAAACTAAAATATGTACAAAACCACGTCAAACATTGGCGCAATGATGGCTGTATAGTAAGTTTCAGTAATGCCAAATCCTATGGGCTGCATGGGGACCTACTGTCTCTCATCAGAGATTCACCACAATAACAAGCACTGAACATGATATCATCCAAGTCCTCTTTCATAAAAACATCCCTTTACTCCTTTATGTATGTGCATGCCCTTAAAGGTGTCTGCAGCAGAGTACATGTGCTGCGTGCACAGTGTCTGCTCGTTCTGTTGTGTGAGTGTGTGTTTAGGAGTGTGTATGTTTATGTGTGTGTGTTTATCAGTGTGTGTTTGAGTGTGTGTGTGTGTGTTTATGTGTGTTTGTTTATGTGTGTGTGGAGGAGGCTGCCCTGTCTGTGTGTCTCCTGCGGTGGAGTTTGTAGTGATGCAGCAGTTGTTCATGGCTCTTCTTCTGTCTGCTCTTCTTCCTGAGGCCTGCAGGTCTGGGGAGGTCTCCTCTAGAGGACGGCCTGCTACTTCCTGAGAGTCAAAACAGTAACATTGAATAGATCATGTTAACTAAGTACTGTGTAGGCTAAAGACAAAACTTTCAACATCAATAACCTTTGACTGCGACTAGCAGCTCTATAGCTCAATATGTCAGTCGATCGGTCGCAGCTATTGAGAATTTACGCTTGTTGATAAGTAGTGGACCTCTAGTGTGTAGTTTGAGGAACAGCAGGTCAAGTTTCAGGTCCAACCCAAGTTCCTATGTGTTCCATATCACTCTAATTTCACCTTTTGTGTACAATAGGCCTTAGGGACCTGGAGAGTAGAGTGAAAGTGAGTGCTCATCGGGTACTGACGTGTCTCGCAGTGGGCCCCCTCGAAGCCTTGGCACTGGCACCGGAAGCTCCCTCCAGACAGGATGCAGATCCCGTCATTCATACAGGGGCTGGGCCTGCACAGGTCTACTGGCTTCTTCACATCTGATATGAGAATGAAGCACAGGCATTGATAGCTTCAAACCATCTTATTGGTGCTTGTAGCTCAGAAGACGATTTGTGTAATGTTCCACTATACATATCATGCAGTATTATACAATTATATATACAGTCACTGAATATATTAGAATGGATTGGCACTGGAATGAGGAAAAAATAACCATGTAAGCCAAAGGAAAACTATTTCTAGTTTTCAATGAGACAATGTTTATCATAGAATGTTTTTATGCTGTTAATGACATCATATTGTAATCCCCAATCAACATGTATGAGAATTCATGAATTAGAAAGAGACTGTCGAGGCAGTGTTGGAAGATGAGCCCATGTGGCCAAGTCAGGGACGCTGCAACAGTACCTGAACACACCATCTGCACCAGCACATCCTCAAAGTACTTCAGTTCCTCGTAGGACGTCACGGTGACCATGTGGTCCTCTTTCCCGGCGATGCGCAGCAGCCTGTCTCGCTGCACGTCCCCGATCCCGATCACAAACACCGACACGCCGTTCTCCCGGAGCTTCAGGGCAGGGACCGCCGCGTCGTCCCCTCCCGACCCGTCCGTCACCACCACGACCGCTTTGTTGACCCCCGGCCGTGCCCCTTTGCCCACCGTCAGCACGTTGGAGTGGATGTGCAGCAGGGCGGAGCCCGTGGAGGCGGAGCCGCCCAGGTAGTTGGCGGCGGCGGCGGCCTTGAGCACGGCAGAGCCGGTGTCGTGGGTGTCCAGGTCGAAGGTGGTGACGGGGCGTCGGCCGTACACCACCAGCGCCACCTGGGCCACGTCCCGGTTGATGTCGAACTGGACGCTGAGGCTGCGCACAAAGTCTCGGAGCGTGGCAAAGTTGTCACGGCCCACACCCCCGGAGCCATCCAGAGCGAAGACCAGGTCCACAGCCTGGCCCAGACACCCTGAGGGAGGGAAGGAGGGAGACTCACAGCATCGCATCATCGCGGCAGAGCAGATCGGTAAATTCACTTGGTCGTGTCTCATAAAAAGGTTCCGTGTAGAAAGACTACAGGTATTTAGATAATAAGCCTAAAAACAAAGGAGTTACAAACAGAACCTTTTCCTGCATCTGGGCCTCTTTCATTTACAAAACATCAACGCATTCAACAACAAAGAAGTACCTTGACTGTCCACGCTGCAAATCTTGGCTTTCAGCTCCGGGATTTTGGCATTGAACCTATCAGGGGAGGAGTAGGTGACAGTCCGTTGAGGATTCCCTGTGATATTGTTGAGCTGTTCCTTTAAGGCGTCAGGCCCCACCCCTATGAGGAAGATCTCCCGGTCCCTGGCGTATTTCGAGGGCTCCACCACCTCGTCGACGGCTGGCGTGGCCGTCAGCAGCACCACAACTCGAGGGAGGTCGTCGGTCACGTCGGCAAACACCGGGGCGCTATGGAAACCGTGGCGGGTCACGTAGCGGAGCGCCTGACCCGTTTTCGTTTCCCCTCCGATGGGTTGGAGCCCGTCCACTGCTTTGAGGAGACCCCTTACATCCCCTTTAAACTTTCCCACCGGAGCTTCCACGCGCGTCTCACCACCAAACACGGCCAGGCCCACCAGCGTGGGGGTGTCGTGACCCATCACGGCCTGTAGGAAGCGTTTGAGGAAGGATTTGAGGCGCAGGAACCCCTCTAAGGTGAGAGTGGTAGAGCCCTCTATGAGGAAGAGTAGGTCCACGGAGCAGTCCAACATCAGCTTCGGGGCTGGGGGAGGGGGAGAGGATAGGGTCAGTTTGTGGACTCATTCACAGGCACTGTATACAGCATTTTCAGGTTTTCACAAAAATCTTATTCTTCCATCATTCAGCACTATATTCTTGATAGAGATCTCGGCTGAAACTGGGGTGAGGGTGGAACAGGGGTGTTTTAATAATATAGCTCATTCAACAAAAATACCATAGGGGCTCATGCATCTATTCTAGGGTCAGATCTGTGTTGTCACCAAGCAGTGCTGACAGCCACAAAGTAGGAATGCAGGAAGAATGTTTTCCCCTTTCTGGACTACATCTCCTGTCTTTCTCTTCCTTCATTCGGAATATGAATCGTATCTCACATCATCTCAAAGTAAGCCATGAATAGTTTAGGCTCAAGTCAGATACTCTATCCAGCCATTACAAAGCATGGAAACAAAGCATCGAAATATCAGTTAATTGATCGTGACTGGTAAAAGCAAGTCTACCCTTAATGTGGTCAACACTATGTGGACCCCACAGTTGAAAGAGTAAATGAGAGACTGTCTTGACCACCTCCACTCACCACATTGGGGGTGTCCTCCATAGCCGGGCAGACAGACACAGCGGAACGCCTCTGGCCCCTCAGAAACACACGTGCCCCCGTTCAGACAGGGCTGGGAGTCACACGGTTCTGGGACACAACACAACCATGGTTTGTATACATGTTGGATGGGAGTTCAAGGTATGTGGTGATGTGTGGTGTGTGGGTGCATGCATGCGTGTGGTGTGTGTGTGTGTACGGGTGTTTTTAGGGACTTACCTGGACAAATAGTTCGATGGCAGACTGTCTGGTGTCTCTTGTAAACCTTATTCCACCTGCAACATGAAGTAGCTTCTGTTATGGAAAATCCCCATAAACTGACACACTGTAGAATTATCTTCTTTGTTCAGGAACAGATGCATCTAAATGACAGCTGTTTCCTTCTGAATGCACCGAAGTAGTTTCCAACACATGAACCAGGGATGATATAGATATTTCCAGGTGTTTGGCTGAAATAACAAGGTATGAGAAGAAACGATAATAGAAGTGTCACTGTTTTCTAAGGACATCACTACACATAAACACCATACAAGCGTAGAGACACACCACACACCTAAGTCAGAGGATGTCCTATCAAGGACAGGTCGCTCTTTCATTTCCTGTTTGAGCATGTACATGTAGAATGTACGTGACCATGCGGTCAGACAGTGTCGCAGTGTGTACTTGTGTGTCAGGGGGGGAAGTAGGGCGTGTTGTCTGTGCTGACCTGTAAAAAGGACAGAGGGAGGTGTATGGAGAGTAGCCTTTCGAGCCTTTCCAGCACATGAAGTTGCCCTGGAGTTCCTTCACGGTATCCAGAGTTTTCCTCTCGCAGGGCAGCGTCTCCGTCTGACAGCCTGAAGAGAGGGAGGGGAAGAGGCCGAGAGCAGTGAGGGGTCAGTGTCTTCTGAACACCGCCAAAAACACACAACGATCCCTAGCAATGATCCCAAACGATGATGCTTGAAAATGTCTCAAGAAGGAAAGTTGAAAAGTGCGAAAATGCTCAGATCAGATTGTTAGGTTTCTCCTGTGGGTTAGGCCTATGTTAGGTACCTGTGGGTTAGGACTATGTTAGATGGGTTGGGGCTATGGTAGGTGGGTTAGGGCTGTGTGAGGTGGGACAGGGCTGTTAGCTACCTGTGGTTTAGGGCCAAAGTACGGTAGCTACCTGGGGGTACAGCAGTGCAGACTGAGGAGGTGGTGAGGGTGGTGTACAGGCCGTTGACCGCGTCTTGGACATGCTCTGCGAAGAACACGTGACTCTCCACAGGCTCGCTGGCCAGGGCGTGGAGTTCCTCCCACCTGCGAGAGGGATAGAGGGAGGCAAGGTAGAAAAAAAGAGAGACAGCTCATAACATTAAACCACCGAAAAACTGTGACGTAGGAGTCCGTTTTGCCTAAAGAGAGGGAGAAAGAGAGACATTGAAAGAGAGCGTTTGACATTGAAAGAGCGTGTGAAAGAGTTCTGTTGGAGAACACTGAAGGAGAAAGATGGTTCCCCAGTTCCAGTCCCTGTTGTAACCATGGCGCTAACGGTGCCAACAGACACCCCAGGGTAAGAGGCAGGCAGACAGAGAGACTAGGGGATGTGTGTGTGTGTGTGTGTGTGTGTGTGTGTGTGTGTGTGGTTTTGCTATGCGTGGGCAGATCTTGAAGCAGAGGAAATGTCAACTCTATTCTTTACTAAGCTTCCTAGCTAAGCAGGGGGATCATTAATGAAGATTCTTCTCTCTTTTCCTGCTTGGACCCCGCCCTATATTCAACTCCACACACAATTAACAAACCACTAACCCCCCCCCTTCCGTATCACACACACAAGCAGACGCACAGCCTTACCTGGGGTAGCGGAGTCCCACAGCAAACAGGGTGACGCCCATCTGCTTGAGCTCCGTAGCGGCCTTGAGCACGGCGCCCTGGGACTTCCCGTCTGACAGCAGGATGACGATCCTGGGAACGGTGGCGTTCCGCCCGCCCGGGAATCCCTTCTTCAGGATGTACTTCAGAGCCAGACCTGTCTGGGTGCTGCCCCCTCTGGGGGTTAGGGTTAGGGTTAGAGGGGAGGAGCAGAGGAGACACAGGAGGGAGATGATAGCGAGAGGAAGGTGGAGGAGGTAAGGGAAAGGAGGAGCAGAAGAGGGGGATGGAGGGAGAGGGATGAGGAGTTGATGTGGTGGGTGGAGGAGAGGTGAAAGGGGAACAAAAGTTGGCATGGGGAAGGAGAGGTATAGAGAGGGAGGGAGGAGGGGTTGAACAATGTGGTGGGAGAGTAATGAGGTGGGGGGGAGATAAACGAGGGAGAGATGGGGGGGAGGAGTGTGAGGGGAGAGGAGGGGAACAAGGTGGTTCAGAGCAGAGGAGGAAGAAGGGGGGGGAGAGAGAGGGACAGAAGGCGGAGGAAGGGAAAAACAGAGAATTAAAGACGGTGAGTCTATGGGTGGTTTCAGTATTCTGTTTCATGTCTGCATACTTTCACAGTGTTTACAGGGTGGAAGATGGTAATTGCTGGGAGAAGCCTGACAGGAACGTGAGTGTTGGAAATGTGATAGTTGTGGCCTTGTTGTTGACCTCTCTCATACACAAACAATGAATTGTCTAGGCATTCAAGCCGGCGTAGACTATACATACTGTAAAATACAAAAGACTGGGATCCACTGTGAGGGCACTCACTACAATAGCAATACACAAGAAGGAATACACTACACATAGGAATGTATATATACATAGTAGACACACACACACACACACACACACACACTTTGTTCAAGTGTACCAGTTTATCCAATTTCCAAGCAGGATTATCTACTCTTAATCTGAATTTAATTTGCTTCTAGTACCAGAGACCCCTTCCCTATATCCTTGCCAAACTTCAAATTGTGTGTGTGTGCGTGAATAATATGTGTGTATCCCAAAGCCTTATGTGGTATACTCACATCTATAGGGGGTCATCTGTGGTGTCGAAAATGTTTAGGGAAAGAGGGACCTATTCTATCAACAGTGTCTTTGTCTCTCGTTACCTCAATGGGTGTCTCTCTACATTTCTGCCAATCACTCCACAATAGTACGAGGCCGCTGATTTGTCTAAAATTGGTGAAGCACAACAGCAGGGAGATTCACATGGCATCATTGAAGCACGTACCAAACACTTGGAGGCATTTCAGACGGGGCTTAAAGAGGCTCACACAGCAGTTGTGCAGGACTGACGTGAGATATTTCCACAGCAGTCGTGTGAAATCATCCTTTCACCCCCCTCCCCCCCCCCCGCCCCCTCTGGGAAATGGTACGTCCGGCTGGATTAGCAAGTTTTGGGCCCGCCGCCCAAGAATGAATTTGCAGGGGTGTAAATCAACAACTCAACTCCTGGGTCTGGATTAGGTGCGTTACCCCTAGTTTTTACTGAGCAACTCAGTCGATCATTCTTGAGGAATCGACTCTTTTTTTCAGGCTGACCATTCAATAATTGGTGGTTACTGACACTGCCAAAGACATTCAGTAACTAAAGCAAAACAAATCCTGTAGAAGAAGGCAGAACTGATAAGAGAGGAGCCTGTACTGTACCTGTAGGTGACTTTCTTCAATCGTTTCCGCAGCTCTGCCTTGGTGGAGTAGGAGTCTAGAGAGATCTCCAGTCTAGGAGAGGAGCCAAACTGGATCAATCCCACTCGCACCTGAACACAGAAGACCATAAAAGTAATGTCTTTATGGGAATCTGAAAGATGAGATGTCCCTCTCGGGAAATGTATTGTGGGGGGGGGGGGGGGGGGGTTGCAATCCTTCCAACGATGATAATTCAAGAAGAATTTATGAAGATACTAATGCACCCATATGAATTGGATTTATGATGCCTGTACTCAGTGGCACAACAACATTGACTTGTGATTTGGACAGATAACACGAGTTACCTTTGCACCCGCGTTCGTGTGGCTTGTACCTTGTTGGGCCTGACGTCCAGAGCTTCTGTCAGTTTGAGTGCGTAGTGTTTGGATCTCTCAAAGCTGCCCTTCCCCACGCTGTAGGAACCGTCCATGAGGATAAGCACGTCCATTGGAGTAGAACACTTCATCACTACGTACACACGGCGATGAAGGGAGAGTCAAACGCATGTCCGCACACTCAGACCACCACACACACTTGCACGCATACAGGAAAAAGGGGATCGATTTCACGTTAGGTTAGCACAAACACACAAATGAACATGTAGTATACACACAGCCATTCACACACACACACACACACACAAAAAAGAAGAGGTAAAAAAAACAACATGGCTTTCTTCCCAGTAAACTAACAGGACCGCACACACACATTCAGCTGCAATCAATTGGTGGCTGGATGCCAAGCAGTTGCATTCCTGGCTGAGCATCTTGTTATTCAATTCGTTGATTTGTGAGCTACGCTTGTTAACTTGCAATAAGTCTCACTGTGAATGAATGAATGAATGAATAACAAACTCACACAATGATACACAATGTCACATAGCAGTCGTCTTCTTCTTCTCTCTCTTTCTCAAACATTCACACACACATATACAATAACACACACACAATCTTTTTCTCCCCCCCACACACACACACACACACAACGTTGAGCATGTTTGTACCGGCTGGCAGTGTAAATGATGAGTGGTGTAGCTGTCATGTCAGAACACGCCCTCGGCCGTAAAGGGAGCGATTAGAGCTGGAGACGGCCTGCTGTCGTCTGTCAGACGGCACAGAAACATGTTGCTGCTCTCCCAACCAGCCCAGTCACACACACACACACTCACGCACACACACAACCTTTGGATCACATACGCAGGTATCACACACACACACACACACACGACTAACTCTTCCCCATTGCAAGCGGTACACCATCACACGCATCAACCGTGCAGCCTGTTGAGAACACGGCGAGAGAAGAACCAAGGCCAGCCTGAGGTCCACATGCTACTCACTGTCTCCTGCAGTGTGGATCTTACTGATGGTCTCACGGTTGGCTTGGATCTCCTGCACAGAGCGCACAGGGTTAACTGTGGGGAAGAGAATAGCAACAACTTTAAAAGGAGTCACTTAAGAAAATGGTGAGTGAAAGAACAGAGGTCAAACGAAAACATCTGAAACCCTTTTCGTTTCGGTAACGTAGATTTGACAACCGGTCAGAAAGGTGGAGCCTGACAATCAGTTGGTTCAGTCAGGATGTTTAGGAACACTAGCTGGGAGGCTGAACCATTAGACCATCCTACTGTCATGTCATGTCAGTGACAATTGGTATGTGGATAAAGTGATGAGAAGTTTGAACAACTGTAGGGCTGGGATGTGACTCACAGCCTAGAGCATAATGATAGAGAACAAACTCAAAACGACAACCTCTTATTAGCACGTGCCCATGGAGTGTGTTTACCCCTCCTGTGCTACACGCACAAGAACCCTGCCCCCTCCCCACACACACACACACACACAGACACACACACTTCCCTAGGGCCAAGGGGGGCCCTAACCTCCATGGTCTCTAAATGTTAGTTGTCTACCATTTTGAACTCTTTAAAAAGGGACGTAATTTAGAGGGATTGGCATTCCAACCACGCCCCCTGGGCCTTGTGAATGAACGGGAGCGAAGCTGTCCTCAAAGTGAGTCCTACTAGCTGCTTGATTGAACAACCATCCTCTCCCTCTTTTCACAACAACCCATCAAGTTGGAAGACAGGGTGACAGCAACGTGGAGAGATGAAATCCTTTTATCACAGTAGTTTAATGGGCACCATTGCTTTTCTCCGGGGCGGTGTGTGGTTTGGAATGGGGGCATGTAATCTTGGATGCACAAACATTGAGGAATGAGTAGGCCTTCCCATATCACCATGGTGACCACCGAGTGACAGGCAAATATCTAGCGAGTCTTGGGAAAGTATGATGGTTCATTGGTGCGCAGAAAGCTTAGGGTGCTTTCAGTGTCCTTCCTTCACTAGACCAATTCAAAGGGACAATACAAAGAGTTTGTGATGCTTGTTGAGTGATAGAAACGTGTACACTGAACAAACATGAACGTATGCCAACTAAAAACCTACTACTGCATGAGAGCCAGTGAACATGTGTCTCCTGTTCAGCTCTTCATAAATACCCAACATGTGTCATATTACAGGGGATGTAATAACTAAGGAATCACTAGTGTCAACCACAATACTACACCCCATTGCCACTATACTGAGCTAGATTCTGTGCTGTTATACTGTAGTAGTTGGTGCCCCAGCACACACACAGACAAACAAATCAAATCCACGGAAAATGTTCATCACTACCTCTACCACTGAGGCCTGTCTACATCGTATAAACACTATAAAAAGTTTTCAAACCGTGCTTTTCAGTCACATCACTTCTGCATGTCTTCTTTCCTGCTAAAGTAGGCTACATCAACACCTCTTCTCCTGTCCAGGTGCTTCGTGAAGACAAAAAATGACTTTTCCAACACTCTTATCTTGCAAAAAAAAGCTGCTTAGCTGTGCCCCAAGGCTCACGACCAGTTCCAATTCATGTTCACGTCCTTTGTGATGTGATTCAGCCATGGAACAGACAATCAATGCTGAGGGTAACAGGGGGTATTATTTTCATGGTTCACGACAGCCCTAAACAGACAGCTGGATACAGAGTACAACTTTGACTGGTTTAAATCTCATCGCATCACTTCATCTTCGAAATCATTTGGCTCAACCTTGACGGTCCATAACATCAGATAACACCATTTCATTTCATCTTAGGGTTAGTCTTCCACACGGTCCAATACGACTACTTCAACTGTGTCAACCACACTTCCAACGTTGACTTTGATCTTCAAAGTGACAGTGACCTCGATGCTTCACATGACCCCACAGGGCCCCCGACTTGTGGAACCTTAAGGCCTGTGTAGGCAGTTTTATAGTGTACATCGAAGGCCCTTTCTGAACACGGTCATTCTTTTCACCTCAAACCTCCTCACAGATTTACAACACGTGTATAATGTGTGTAGGAGAAAGCTTTGTGGGGGTGAGGAGCCTAGCTGACAGGACGACCCGTGTCAGTGAGAGAGGAAAGCTAAGGGGCTTCTGGGAAGGTTCCCAGGAATCTCCCAGGAAAACTATGATTAGGTGCTATCTATCCGTGGAGCTGGGTGCATGGAGCTGGGATTATATGGATCCTGAGGTCCTCAAACACTGGAACATGTTATTTGTCTTGTCAGCAAGGGAGGGAAAGGGGGAGCCGTCTAAGCCATGCACCAGGCTGGTTTTTGAAGTTCAAAGTGTTGTAATGGCCAACAGTAAATACTTTGGCAGACGCTAAAGCAGTTATTTTAGAAAACACCTTAACTGGTATATTGGTCCTAGCAATAACGCCTCTTCCTCAGGGCGAATGTTCATAGCCCAAGTGCATTCTGTGGATAGGCTATAAAAGTAAGACAAATCTCAGCTGTCTGGCAAGAAGCGCTAAAATCTGACAGACAAAAGGCAATGAAATTCACAACTGTTCGAAAGGGGTAAAAACATGCTTGTAAAACATGTCACACAATCCTCACTGAACTGTAAAATAGTACTCCACTTGTTTCCAGATATTACCGGTACATTCATGCTTAACTATGTGTACCATTTACAAGTTCCTAGTTATCCTTTCCTGTGGACTTCCTTTGAGTTGGCTTTTCTCAAGGTATTTTTCTTCCACGCATTTCTCTCACCATCTCTTTTTAAACATGACCGTTCTTTCATATGTTCCTGTAACATCTGCTTCTCTGGTGGTGTTTCGGGGTGAACCTACCTTGAATGAGCAGCAGAGCAAGGAGACAGGAGAGCTGGCTGGTACGATGCATGTTGGGGAAACCTGGAAGGAAATACTCAAGTTTAGAGGAAACAGCATCTCACCCTTTAGCCGTCTGAGTGGAGAGAGAGAGAGAGAGAGAGAGAGAGAGAGAGAGAGAGAGAGAGAGAGAGAGAGAGAGAGAGAGAGAGAGAGAGAGAGAGAGAGAGAGAGAGAGAGAGAGAGAGAGAGAGAGAGAGAGAGAGAGAGAGAGAGAGAGAGAGAGAGAAAGAGTGTAAGAGTGTAAGAGAGAGAGAGAGAGTGAAAGAGAGCCAGAGAGGTAGACACAGAGACATTCTTTTAGTGTGTGTTTGTGAAAGACTTTCAGCGTAAATTACCACTGGAGGGAGAGAGTGGGAGTGAGGTAAAGACAGAACGGGGGTTACAAGAGGAGAATTGAACCGACAAGAATAGGACAGCACAGCTGTGCTCTATTCTAAGTAACAGAGGACCACAGAAATATTTTAACGAGGGTGCTACTGTAAAAGGTAAAAGCGCAGGACAGGGCACAGAAAGGCTATTCTAATAACATGCACACAATGTGGGGCGTGGAGTACCAGGCTAAAGAGTTCTACATGCACTGCTAATATACACTGAAGTGAGCACAGGTGGACATTAGTGGGAAGAATCCGTTCCATTTAGAATATCATGGAAACCAAAGATGATGATGAAGTGACCTATGAAGCCAACATTGTTTCAGGCATCAGGAAGTGTTTTCATAGTAATAAACTAATGTGTATTCTAATATCTAGACTCATGGCATGGACAGTGTTTACTGCGCGATGTAGCGGCATCATAGCACTTGTACTGTATGAAGGGCTTGAACTGTGTGTTCAAATCCCACAGTTCACAGGTTCTGAGGAATTAGGAGTGTCCACTGCATGCCACTAAGTCATTTGAACATCAATCAGAATCTTTCATGATATTGCAACTAGACTAATCATTTACTTGTGTGTGTGTGTGTGTGTGTGTGTGTGTGTGTGTGTGTGTGTGTGTGTGTGTGTGTGTGTGTGTGTGTGTGTGTGTGAACATGTGAGGAGGTAATGGGAATAATTAAATGAAAGGAGGAAGTCTACCCTGTGCCTTCCGGAGAAGGCGTCAATCGCAAAGAGCGCTGTTCAATGGCAGACCATTACAAACCTGTCTGTGTCAATAAAAAAAAAGATTGATGACAAAGTATTTTTGCCCTAAACAGGTCATATTTGCAACAGTACATACCTGTGCTACATAGCCTTAGTTAAAAGCACAAAGTAAAGGTCTGCAGTTAGACAAGGAGCAAAGACCATTAACTAACGACACAATTGGAATCAGATGGGTTGAAATTGGAATCAGCTGACAGAATTGGTAACAACGCAGTTGGAGCACAAATGGTCACCTGCCCAGTAGAGTAGATGCTACTTATAGAACGGAAGGATGACTTGAACAACAACTGGGGCCATTATTATCCCATCTTATCCTGAAGTTCCAACTGGGAAACAGGAAGCAACCACAGTTTTTTGTGTTAATTGACAACTTTCTATTTAATCTGCTAGAAAGGAGACAAAGTGCATAGATGCTGATCTTAGGTCAGCTCCACCTGTTTCCTAGTAAGGTCTAACGGTTGTACTTGTGGAAAGTAAAGTGACTTTGGAACTGTCCTGAAGCGAAGGAAGTTCCTCCACTCTCTGACCCTCGCTTATTCACTAGGAAAAGGCCAAAGGTGAAACTTTCAAGGCCTGAACAAGAGGATGAAATGAAAAGATGTTGACAAGTGACTGCAACCCTTCTGCAGCATAGGGACAGGGGAGCAATGAGTGAGGTTGAGTGACTGCCTCATACAGTTTCCAGCCCAATGAACTCCATGCACCCACTGTTTCTCAAAATTGGTCTCAGACCTGCAATAGATAGGCCGTGCAGGCGTGACATATCTCAAACTCTTAATTACGAACAACCTCTGCTACATCCAGGTTCCCCAACAATAATAACAGCCTCATTCAAACACCCGAGCAAGTTGGAAAGCAGAGCTATTTACATACGTACATACTGTACATACATAACCAAACACAAAGAGGGCATGCACTCTTTCAGATGGGAATGCCCACAAGTCACTACCACTGGTCTGTGTGACCATACTTTGTCATCAAAGACACATAGACACTACATTATCTTTACGGTTAAACCCCCATATCGACTTCCCTCCATTTGTTGAGTCTGTGTGGTTGACAAAGGATGATTACAGTATTTCTGACAGTCTGCCTCAAAGCTGTTGGCGTGCCAACAGATAAAGAGATAACATCTCACCTGCTTTTGATGTGAGCATCTGTGTGTGTGTCTCTGTGTGCGCATGGCACAGTGCACTTACTGAAATATGTCTAGGAAAAGTGGGTGACCCTTCTCAGGTCTGCAGTGTGAAATCTTATTGGTTGGGTTCCAAGTGCCTTGTGGAGTTTGCCAGTGGTGAGATGATACATCTAAGGATTTGCGGTGCGATTCCAAAGATGACACACTGAGCCATAAAACCTCTCACAGACTCAAGGCCTGCAGATATCTGAGGAACAGTCATATCCTATCGAGGAGTGAATGGCAAATGTCAGGAAGTGTATGTGTGTGTGTGTGTGTGTGTGTCTATGCCTTGAGAAGAGAATGTGAGTCCGATTTGAGGAGGGGAGAGAGCGCTCCTAAAGAGCAGCCTCTTTGTCTGTGATAGCCATCTAAGGCTCCGACACAGGAGTGCCTCTGTTAGAGCCCGTTCAGAAAGCAGCCAAAGAAGCCCAGCGAGATAACCATCAGTGGCCTGCTGCTCCCTTTGTGTGCTCACCAGGGCATCTCAAGGACTGGAGATTTCATTAAGGAGTGAGGGGGCTTAGGCTTAGATACACACAAGCATGCACTCATGCATACCCACTTACACACACATTCATGATCATGATCAAGTACACAGACAAAATCATACTGACACACTTGGTACTTTACACAAACACACACAAACACACACACGCACGCACAAGCACACACCTTACTTCTCTGGCATCCTCTTCTAACACATTCCGTAGGACCCTTCACCCAACCTAACCTCCTTTCCCTCCTCCCTCTCTCTCTCCCCCTCTGTCACTCTAATGGAGTCACATTCCAGTATTATCTGAGATTTCTTCTCATGTCCCTTAAGAAATGATCTCAACATAAATATGCTGAACTTCCACAGTAATTAACAAGTAGAAAGTTTGTTATAAAGCAGATTGTCAGGTTGTGCCGCACATAATTGCTTCTTTCATCTGAAACTTCCCCCAGTCCACCTGTTTGAGGGAAACTGTATTGAACTGTATTTAATGTCAATTTAAAGGCTACTACTTTTGATATATATATATATATATATATATATATATATATATACAAAACTATAACTGTTAATCTAATGAAAGAAAACTAGTTAAACAGAACAATATTGTTTCCATTTGTAGTAGCCAGGCTAATGTGGAAAACCAGAACCAGACGTGATAGGTTCTCCTCCACACCAGAGAGAACGATGTGGAACATGTGCAAACTGTAAAATACGAATACAAACTCACACCAAGAGCAGAAACAGATAATGTACGTGCCTTCTGTTTCTGAAAGTCAGAAAACTGCATCCACACCACATAATTAGAAAGGAGTGCTCTTGAACTCACTTCATACAAATACTAGGAATTTAACCTAGAATGTAAACACACATGCTATTTACAAAACCACACCTGCACACACACTTTTAAAAATCATAATCCATATAGGTTTTCCAACCATCCTACCATGTCAACATTCCCCATTGAGTGGATATTCAGAAAGATCTCAAATTAATTTGACTGGATTCGTTTTAATCCAGATTGGGCATAATATGAGCAATGACAGACAGACACACTGACCTTATCCTAAACTTTAGGAATTGTTCCTTACAACTACTGCTTAAAGCGCCTTACAGTAAGTCATTTTTTACATGTACAAGCATGTTTCTTATGAAAGTGTGGAAAAATGTAAAACATATTTGAGGAGCAGTGTCAGTAGACTGTAGAGTAGTATATTATACTGACAACTAGGCATACTTGAACATTCGTGTAATAAAGGATAGTTACTTTGAAACATGGCCCTTAATCAATTTCAAAAGAACACTGATCAAGTGTTTCAAGTCCCACTTACAGGCCCAGACAGAAACACTCACACACACTTCAAAGAGCTCTGCTCAGTGGCATGTCCTTAACGCTTTTAGGAAACACAAGTATGCTCACAAGTTGAGAGACAAAAATAGCCCATGTATTACACTCCAAAATTGTTTTTATATTTGCAATCAGAAACCAGATAGTTTCATCTGGACATCATTGTCCTTCTGTGTGATCACTTACAATAATAAGACTTCTGCGACTGGATCAGGGTGTTTGTTTTTGTAAAACATTGCTCAAAGTTTCTTTCCTTAGGGAATCATTTACCGAGATGGAGATAAAACAATACTGTGGCGTTGAATTTCTCTACACAAAATAAATCACGACAGCCTAATTGATTATGGACAAATTGGTACAGTAACTGTCAAATAGCTTTTTTTGTAAACATACAGATCAGTGCGCGAGTACATGCCTAGTCAATAAATTGCCAAAAAAACATTTCCAATTTCAGCACTGCAATGTATTAAGAGTTATGGAATTAATTGTGGCAAGTACATACCATGTAATATTCTGTTAAAATATCGGATGCACCAACCAAAACAGCTGATTGAGTTCGTTCCCACAGACGCGTCTTTTGGATAACAGATCCCCCAAACTCCGCAGCGCAGCACTCACTCTCTGCCTTCAACTCTCACTTCCGCAGTGGGTAAACATCTGATTTCATTCGCTTCTGGGATGGGCAACCAATCCTGTCATTCCCACTTCCGAGACGATCAGTTTACTCCAACATTGCAAACAAGATGCTTTAATTTCCTGTTGCTCCAAACAATGGAAATATGAATCGCCAAGGTCAACCTGTAGATTCAAAGTAGGTAGGCTACTCTGTAGATTAGGAGCAAATATTCCAGCTAGCTACAGGTGTTGAAGAGTCAAATAATAAGACAGTAGATATTGTTTTAGCGGTATACTAATGCACACAGTAGTGCACCGTATTTAGAGGTATTATTTCGAGTATTGTGATGTACTTTATATTAAAGTGCCAATGGTGTCTGAAGACTGTAGAACTTGGGAAGTGTGTGGAGTTTAAGATATGTCAGTGAGTGTGTTGGTATGTGCAGGTGTGTCCATGTGTAAGAAGTGTGTATTAGCATGTCTTACTCTAACTCCTTCTCCAACCACATTAATAAAGCACAGAACCTGAACACAAGCGTTTACATCAAGACCAGCTCCCCCAGCTATTTATAACTAATAAACTAATACGATACACTATTGCAATGGAAGACAATTACGGCGATACACTTTCTAGTACATATCACAAATGAACTTTAATTTAAAAACCTCCAATTTAAGACAGAAATATAATTGCAACAGTAAATGAGAAAGGGGAGTAATTGTAACTGACAAAACCAAACAGTCTGAACACAAAACAGCGGGCTTTTCAAACGCCACACTGTAGTCCCATCTAGAACCAGATCTGCTGCTCTTGCAGATCATTGAGGTTGTCACTTTAAAACATAATATTTAAATGTGTCATTTTAAACTGAAGGGCAACATTTTACATACATAATGTAAATAACTAACAATAATAAATCTCAATGGAACATTCACAACATTGAAACTAAACTTGCTTTAGTTGTAAACAATATTAACAGAATATCCAAATATATTCTACATTCATCCTTATTGTTGCCACAGTTGAGGGCAGAGTCATGGGTTTCAGTTGGGCAGTCCTCCTAACTGCTTCATTAGAGACAGAATCAGCCCTTCAAGGTTATCAATCTGGGGAAAGACAAAACCAAATACTGCAACTGTTAACAAAAACACACAAGCTGAGGGTTTACTAAAAACATGAATCTTACATACAGAAATGCATACTGTAGATTGTTCTCACCTGTGTCTTTATTTGAAGACAGCAGCATGGTAATCCTGAAAGGATGTATAACATATCTTTGAGTCAATTCACAAAATCAAGCAAGTTGTAAATATTCTACTCCTGGAGGACCAAAAACAGGTCAAACACTAGGATCATTGTGTGGTACTGACCAACGAGCAGCATATCCGCCATGTCGCTGCAAGCAGGCTTACTCAACAATAAAGACTTTTCAGATTTTTCATGCAGAGCGACAAAGCAAAGTACAGAAGTGTGCAGTGAGAGAGAGACTATACCGTTGGTGCTCTTTGAACAAGTGGCACTCTGCGGGTCCTTGGGTTCACGCTTCACTTGTCTGGTATGTTCTGGAAACACAGGTCAAGAGTCAACATGTTCTTCGATGGAGACCATCAATCATAAAGTCGCTTTTAAAATGAGCCTTAATTGGCTTCTAGGCAGCCAAGTGTACCATCTGCTTGGGCAGCGTTGGTAGGAAATCCTCTGGATGAAATGACAGCTTAAATGAGCCAAATGAATCCCTGTCACCTCCCAATGACGTCCAATATGACATGGAAGAACCACTTACTGTGTCAATTCATATCTGAATTCACTGCTAAACCCCCCCGTCTGAATCCCCCTACCATTGACTGGAGCTGAAGCAGGCTTAGCACTCTCCCCACTGTGTCTCGGCCCTGGGGTCTCCAAGATGACAGCGGCGGTCTCCATGTAGCCAGCTGCGTTCTGGGTGGTTGCAGCGGTCGGGGCTGGGTGCGGTTTCGGCGTGGGCGTGATTTGATCCGGTTTGTGCGTGGTCGTGGCAGTCAGGGTGTGGTGTGGTGTGGGTGAGACGGTCTTGGCTTGAGCCTTGGTGTTCTGCAGGCCCTCCAGGATCATGCTGTTGAGGTGGCCCTGGCCGTGCTCGTTGCTCAGGGTGACCGACAGCAGGTTGCAGCGTCCATCGTAGGTCTGCTTGGAGGCGAGGACGCCGTCGGACAGCAAGACTCGGAACAGCTCCAGGACCTCCGCAGGCCACACGACGGGAAAGTTCTCCTTACCTGTGGTGGTGTGTGGGAAGAAGACGAGATGAGACTGCAGTGTAAAAATACCACACAACTAAAACAGACGTCCAAAAAGACGAGAGGTCACACAGATGGGATGGAGGGGCAGAGTCCATCCTACCCTGCAGGGCACAGCGGCAGATCTGGAAGGGCAGCTGCAGCAGCTCTTTGGGGATGGGAAGGATGCAGGAGAGGGCCACCGTCTCAGAGTTGCCGTAGTCTGCATAGAGCACCGTGGCCTCCATGTCCCGGGTCTCCAGCACCACCGCTCTGTACCAGCTCTTATCTGCTGCAGAGGGAAAAGCATTATTCCAAACGGTAACAGCGGAGACGTATGGGGTCACGTGTCACAGTTAAGAGCAGCCGTGCAGCAAGATGGGGACTGGAGTGCTGACCAGAGAACTGGGCACAGCAGGCAGCTCCAGGGGGAGGAGTGCCCTGGCTGGGGGGGGGCTGGCTGCTGCAGTAGACACTCAGGTCCCTCATCACCTGCTGCAGCTGCTCCCGGTCCACTGGGAAACAAACAGACAGAAAACACACGTCTGACCAGGACTGACGCGCCACGCAGCATGATGGGTAGGGGGGGGGGCTGCGTGTGTGTGGCCTCCTCACCCTGGTTGGGGTTGAACAGATAGAACAGGCTAGGGCTGACCACAGCTGCAATGCGGGGCTGGAAGGTCTCATGGGTGGGTAACTCCTCAGTCCTCCAGTCCACAGGGAAAGAAGCTGCTGAGAAAAAAAAAAAAAAAAACTTTGACCACTTTATTTTTTTTTACCACATACAAATTATTTTGTCTGGCCAATCACGAACCTTCCTTTGGCATCGGAACCTGAGCAGGAGCCTCCTTCTGAATGGCCAGTTTGGGCATCTCCAAGTGATGTTCCTTCTGATTGGTGGGCATGGCTGTGGGTGGGCCGGTGCTAGCTGTGGTCTCTTTAGAAGCTGGTGTGAGCTGCTGACCGGACACTCTGGCCAGCTGTTCAGAGAAGAGGGTGGCACGGATGTTCTGACCGCCGCGCTCAAGCTCGATGCCGTAGCCCTGCTCCGTAATGGAGAGGACTCGGCCCAGCAGCTGGTGGCCGATGCACAGGGCCTGGAACCGTCTGAGAGACTCGCTGCTCCACTGGAAGCCTGGGGGCTCCACACCTGGCACGACACACACGTCGAGATTTAATTCCAGTTAGAAATGTTTTGTCAGTACTCTTTGAAAAGACATTCAGTTTTTGGCGTGAAATTCAAATGCAGGCCGTTCACACCGTACCTGCGAGGTAACAGCGGATGGCCTGGAAGGGATGTCTGAGGAGGTGTGGCGTGATGACTCGGAGGTGGGGCAGCTCCACCTCGCCGGAGTTGCCGTAGTCCACAAAGAAGACTCTGGCCTTGCCCTCACACACCTCCTGCACCATACCTCGGTACCACACACCGTCTCCTGCAGAGAGAGAGGGGGGGGTCTACAGAGTATTTCTTCATATTTGGATTTGGAGATTGTGGTAGCTTGGGTGAGGTGTTACCAGAGAACATGGCACAGCAGGGCACTCCCACTGTAGGCGTGAAGGGGGTGTTGTTTGCCTCACAGTATTGAGTCAACTCCAACCTCAGCTCAGCGAGAACCTGAAACTCTGAACAAGAACACAAACATGTACTAGATAAATAGAAAGTTTAGAAAGAGTATTTTTCTAAAATAGAGTATTTATTCACATTACTCATTTAATAACTGCATCATTGCAAATTCAGCCATTTTGAAAACAAGTCAAGCATGGATGGAACACTGTTTATTTGACAGATCTGAACGGCTGTACCTTTAGTGCTGTAGACGTTGCAGTAGAATTCTCCCGGGCTCTCGATCACGCTGACCAACATCGCCACCTTCTGGCCCTCGCAGGGAAGCTCCACACAGGACCACTCCAGGGCCTCCACCCCGGGGGCGGCCTCAGCCTCCGCGTCCCGGGGGGGGCTGGGGTCAGCAGGCAGGGCGTAGCCGGTGGCGACCAGCACCTCGGCCACGTTGGCTTGGGGGTCGCTGGCCTCGTCCACCATGGTGACCAGCGCCCTGCCCTCGCTCTCTCCCAGGATCTCCACGCGCAGGAAGCGGTTGCACACGGTGCGCCGCAGCATCTGGACGCCGTCCTCGGACCAGGCCTCCGCCACGGGCCGCACGCCTGGAGGACGGCAGGGAGTGTCCACGCGTTAAAAACTACAGCCTTTCACCTTCCAGGTTAAAAAGACACAAACCTGTTTAAACTGTCAAACTTCCCATGTTGACTATTTTACACTTGAGGACCACATCTAAACAAGTGTACAGCTTTCTCCACTGCCTGTGGTTGTTCAAACCCTTAGAAAAAACTCATATCAGGCCATGCAGCTCGATATTAAGAGCCGACTCCAGGACCTGGCATCTTACCGGCCAGGGCGCAGGGGATGGCTTGCATGGGCAGAACCAGCAGCTCCGGGCTCAGAGGCAGCAGGCGCCCCAGGTCCACCTCCTCAGAGTTGCCAAAGTCAATGTACCCCACACACACTCGCTCCTCGGACGAGTAGGCCAGCACAGTGGCTCTGTACCACTGGTTGTCCTCTGCAGAGAGACAGGCGCAGCACATGTCAACACTGACACATGCCAAGTTTATGCAAATGGTAGAAGCCAGCCGTGTGTTAGGATTGAAGTGGTTTTGCCTGCGTCGTTTGTTGCTGGCGATGCCACGTTCTGCATTTCTGTTAAAAAAAATGATTGACTGTCGATCGTGTGTGTGTGTAAAAGTGAGACTGTGATTGGAGAATGACCTGGTACCTGAAAACAGGGCACAGCAGACAGTGCCAGGGGCCGGTCTGAAGTTGGCACTGGCTGGAGGAGCCTGACAGCAGCGCTCCCTCAGCTTCAGCTGCAGCTCCTGGATCACACCTACACACACACACACCAGTACTGCTCCGACCACTGGGACCATCTGGAGGCAGCGCTCTCCACAGGCCGGTCTATATTAAGATCACTTGAGATATTTCTGGACCAATGGGTCCCAGTTGGAAACCATACAACCTAGCATTGACACGAAAAACCTTTCAGCAGGCTCGGCAGGTGGGTGGCACTTACTGGCGTTCTCCAACTTCTGACAGATGATGTCGTCAGGGGACTGCAGGTGAGTGACCACAGCAGTGAAGGAGTCTCCCAACCCCTGGGTCAGCGGGTCGGGTGACCGGGCATCCGTGTTCTCATTCTTACCGCCCGACTGGCTACGGAAGTTCTCCAGGGAAGCACTCACTGGAGTATCAGAGTTATAAAACCTTCACTAGATACGATACAACGCTTAGGAATGTAGCGGAATAAAGAGTTTAAGTATGCTACAAATCACCTGTTCAACAAAAACAAGAGTAACCAAAATATTGAAATGCGCCATTAATTTTCATTGTCAGTTGAATTGAACTCTTGTGATAGCCAGCTACAGGCTGACTAAGGAAGTTTCCTCACCAATGTCCTGTTCAGAGCACTGCTTGTTGGTCACCTTCGCCGCATATCCTTGGGCCACGAGTAAGGTACTGAGATTCTTGCCTGTGAGGTGGATGGATTTAGGAGGAAAAGAGCTCAAAGACTAGCCAGCGATAGGCAAAAGGTGGGAGCACAACTTCTAACTGCTTAACTGGCTTTAGCAACATGCCCAGGAATGAGCCTGTACATAGTCATAGACATTACCAATAGGAGACAATAACACGTCCACAGAGTGGACGCTGTCGCTCTCCTGGACATCCACCACAGTCACCGTCAGGCTCTTCCCTGCGACCAGCTGCTTCACTGCTATGATACACTCCTCCGTCCAGCTGTCCGTCACGGGCTCGATCCCTGCCACGCGGCACTCCACGGCCTGACACAGGAGAATCTGGGAGTCACAACCTGTCAAAGAAACCTCTGGGGCCTGAGGTGACACAGCACCTGGGCCCATTTGATGTGGGTAGCTACTAGGAGTTTTACCTTTTATAATTGCATCCACTACATATATTGTTTAGTAGAGATTTGTAGAAAGCTGAAACTACAGATTAGCTGTACAATAAGGTAAGTTTTGTTCAATTGGAGAAATGTTTACCGTCATAAGCTAGTTCTCGAGGGTAGAACTACTGCACTAATAAAAAGTATTATTTCCATAAAGGGAAATTTTTCTTCATTTAATAAAAAATAAAAAAGGCTTTAACATACAAAGTTCTTCCTGTTTAAAATCCTATGACTCACACAAGGTGGCATGAGCTCCAGGCTAGCAGCCAGGGGCTTAATCATGTCCATTGTCACATTCTCCTCGTTGCCAAAGTCAATATAGAGAATACTGGCAGTCTTCTGGTCTGAAGCCACAGACTGGACCATACCTCTGTACCAGTTCTGTAAAGACAGGACGGCAGACATGCGGTTCAGTTCTTTAAATTCAATACAAACAACTCTATTGTCTATCACATAAAGATAGAAGATTGTCTTAGATTAGAGGCTCATAAACAGCATAAAACACACGCCCATGAAAGACTAAAAACATAACATTAAAACTATTTACTTGAGAATCATTCTTCAGTTTGTGCTCCTCTGTATGGATGTCAAGCTGACAGGAGGGCCAGTGTTTGGAATGGGCAACGACAATTGACCGGACAGCTCACCTGATCCAAGGAGAATTTGACAGCGCAGACCTCTCTTTGATCAGGCACATAGGTGGACCTCAGAGGACTGACGCTGTATTTCTGTAGTTCTCCAGAAATGGTTTTAAGAGACTCCATGGTCTCAGGGCTCTGCACGTGGATGAAAAACCTGCCAGGGCTTCGGAGCTCCACCACAGTTGCCTGGAATCGTGTTGGATGTTGTTTGAAGATTTCAGATACTTTTAATACAATGCCTTCACGATCATTTTAATCATGAAAACCTAATAAGATTACAGGCCAACAACTTTGATAAAAATGATTAGTGAACACCATAAATCATTGCATAGTGACAATGTAATTTTTGGTTCTGTACTCTAGTACTTTTGAGATTAAAAACATTTGATATTCGATATCTCCTTTGGTTGGTGCTAAATGGTCGGGTTTTTCAATATCCAACCCTAACCTGGAGCACGTAAGCACGCACTTATAACCTGTCCTCCTGGGATGATAAATGGGCATAATCCCAAACCTGTACTTCAGCTCCTTTGCTGAGGTCGTTCTTGTGCAGATTCTGGAGGTAGACTCTCCGGGGACCAGCCACATCACAGTTGTTCACCTGAAAAGGTCAGAACACAAAAGGTCATCAGCTGGAATGAATAAAGGTCTTATCGCTGAACCCATATCAGCAATAAGGTGCCCTGGGGCATATTGTTTGAACTGGAAACAAAAACGTCTTACAGGTGCAACCATTACTATTGGTAATGCTTGGGTATTTGCCTGAACTGTGTATATTTTACACTTCACAGAAAAAGTATTTTACAACATAAAAAATAACGATACCTTTGAGTTTGTGTTGGATCCATTTCCTACTGGTGACAGTGGAGTTTCTTTTGGGTCACTTTTTATAAACAATTGAAAGAGAAATTGTTAAACTGGAGAGCTTATGTCAGGGTTTGTCCATAAAGAAATGTATTGTGTGGCTATAGCTAGCTTTATACTACTCCAACTCCGATACGGACAGACAGACAAACGGATTCGGACTGATTCGATTTACTCTTTTGAATTTATAGTACTCCGAAGGCTGTGGGTACTGAAAACAATTCACCGCCAGAATAGTAGGTAGGGTTAGCGGTAGCGGACCAATCACGGCCAAGGGGTACCCGTAAAATTCGGGGCTCTCCGAGGGCGTTCCCTGTGTCCGTGAGTATAAAGTGGGCTTAAGTGATGTCCCCACTCTGGGAGGACTCAGTTTACCTAGTAGGGCTTTCTGGCGTACTTGGCATGCACAAGTGTCTGTGAGCGTTCCAGTTGGCTTTCTGACATGCCAATGAGCAGTACCAGGTTCTCTTGCAGCGTGTACAGAGAAGGTTTCCTTACATCAGCATAGATCACACAGTAGACATGAATCAAATGGTGAATAGATTATACTACAGAAATGTTCATTATAGAATCAAAAGAAAAAAAATATGAACCTGATCGCTGGAAATGTCAAGAATGACAACTGACCTTGCTGGCTGCAGTAGTTGCACAGCTTCACAGTCATGGGTGGCAAGGAATCACTCTGAGCAAAACACATGACACTTGTTGATTTTCTTTCTTTCTTCATATTTGTGTACATTTAATTTACATTTACATTTAATCTACCCAATAGTGAACAGGCCTGCTGATAAGAAATCCCCCAACCCACTGTCTTTCACCAGAAAGCTATTTTTTTTTAAATATTTATTATTATTACTAAGAATATAATATAATAGTTGAGATAGGTCACATATTTACGTAATGTATATACATACCAAAGAACGAACAACAGATTCGGCACCACCTTGAAAAAAAAAAGTCTGATTTTTAATGATGTTAATTTATCATGAAAGAAAAACATTGCTACTGGCACAAAAAACATTTTGCGTACCGCCATCACCGTTCAAAGTCACTAGAGGCCGCTCTGGTGTTCCGATGGGCGGGGTGAAAGTCTTGGGAGAGACCGGGGCATCGCCCTGGCTGGTGGAAGGCCTCCTCAGTGGCATGTTGGGCATCACCATTGATTGGGGAAACGTGCGTTTCATGACGATATGGCTTGTTAACTGAAGGATACGAATTGAAAGATAATATCAACATCTCAAACATGTATGTTTGCACAGCGGGATACAGCTAGCCAGCAATGTCATAGCTGCAAGAAACATGCAATCACCACCACAGGTCATCTACGCCTACGTTTTCAACGCACTTAACTACAAAATCGGCTAGCACTGTACTGACTGTGCACATGTTCCAGGCTGTTTCCAGTTTGCGACAGCTGCTATCACAGTTTAGTTTTTTTGTTTATTAAAAACCTAGTGCCACCCATGGCTCCTTCCACAGCCCAGTGGAACTTAAGTGCATAATAGGCCCACCCTACTAATAGTAGGCATGTTGTGACGAAGCTAGCCGTTTGGTTAGTACGTATAGGCTAGCTAGCTAAATCGTTTTGTGAAGCTAGCTAGCTGATAATGTTCTACTTGACGAGGCTACGTCAAGTCACGTTAGCAACATTCAATTCAATGTTGGCAAAAAAAAACAGCTAGCTACTGTACAGACCAATGTTTTGTTTTATGAAAACACTTCTAAGATAGGCCTCCTAAAAACAAGTAACTTTCCCTGCAGTGCATATTACGGTTATTGCTATGAACATATTGTTCTATTTACAAACGAAGCAATAAAACGTGGACATTTTACCTTTCAAAACCACCCACGTGTTGCGCTTTGAGTTTCAGTGAGTTGAATGTCATGTCATGATTGTGAACACTGGTGCACAGACTTCGAACGCGCACCGTGCACGTGCGTTAAACTAGGAAATTGGCTATTTGGGTAATCATTTTGGAATAAAATGGGATCCAAATGGAATCGAAAATGAAATGAAGTTATTTTGTCTTTTGTCAGTGCTGTATGTTACATTTAAGTTGTTGTAATGCAAATGTTCTATATTATGAATATTTTAGCCTATTGATAAGAATGTTTAGATCTATTTTGATTTGGATATACAGCTAAAAACTGTCTAAAGGGTTAGGACCAATCATCTAAATTCGAATAAAAACTAAATTAAAATTAAATCAGTAAATCAATTAAAATTCTCAGTAACCTAAGAAAATAAAATACGAGAAACAGCGCACCCATTTGTCTGAAGTTCCGCCCTTTCCTCTAGCTCGAGTTTGATTGACAAGGACAGCTGGAATAGGATTGCTGGAACATATACAGTTAGGTCCATAAATATTTGGACATTGACACAATTTTCATCATTTTGGCTCTGTATACCACCACAATGGATTTGAAATGAAACAATCAAGATGTGCTTTAAGTGCAGACTTTCAGCTTTAATTTCAGGGTATTTACATCCAAATCAGGTGAACGTGTAGGAATTACAACACATTTGAAATGTGGCCCCCCCCTTTTTAAGGGACCAAAAGTAATTGGACAATTGGCTGCTCAGCTGTTCTATGGCCAGGTGTATGTTATTCCCTCATGGGAGTTCGTTATTTCATTGACAAGGAGCAGATAAAAGGTCTAGAGTTCATTTCAAGTATGGTATTTGTGTTTGGAATCTGTTGCTGTCAACTCTCAATATGAAGTCCAAAGAGCTGTCACCATCAGTGAAGCAAGCCATCGTTAGGCTGAAAAATCAAAACAAACCTATCAGAGAGATAGCAAAAACATTAGGTGTGGCCAAATCAACTGTTTGGTACATTCTTAACCCTTGTGCTGCCTTCGGGTCACATGACCCAAAGGTTCATAACGAACCATCGTTGTGTTTACCCAATTTTACCCAATACAAAAACAAATAAAAATAATTTTCTTTTAACCGTCGCAATGTGGAGGGTCTGAGACAGCCCAACGGTTAAAAGAAAATGATTCACTTTGTTTTGGTATGCGGTAAAGTTGTCGCAATACGACGGTGGGTCACAATGACTGATGGGTCAGAATGACCCGAAGATAACACAAGGGTTAAAAAGAAAGAACGCACTGGTGAGCTCAGCAACACCAAAAGACCCGGAAGACCACGGAAAACAACTGTGGTGGATGACAAGAATTCTTTCCCTGGTGAAGAAAAACCCCTTCACAACAGTTGGCCAGATCAAGAACACTCTCCAGGAGGTAGGCATATCTGTGTCAAAGTCAAAAATTAAGAGAAGACTTCACCAGAGTAAATACAGAGGGTTCACCACAAGATGTAAACCATTGGTGAGTCTCAAAAACAGGAAGACCAGATTAGAGTTTGCCAAAAAACATCTAAAAGAGCCTGTACAGTTCTGGAACAACATCCTATGGACAGATGAGACCAAGATCAACTTGTACCAGAATGATGGGAAGAGAAGAGTATGGAAAAGGGAAGGAACTGCTCATGATCCAAAGCATACCACCTCATCAGTGAAGCATGGTGGAGGTAGTGTTATGGCGTGGGCATGTATGGCTGCCAATGGAACTGGTTCCCTTGTATTTATCGATGATGTGACTGCTGACAAAAGCAGTAGGATGAATTCTGAAGTGTTTCTGGCAATATTATCTGCTCAGATTCAGCCAAATGCTTCAGAACTCATAGGACGGCGCTTCACAGTGCAGATGGACAATGACCCGAAGCATACTGCGAAAGCAACCAAAGAGTTTTTTAAGGCAAAGAAGTGGAATGTTCTGCAATGGCCAAGTCAATCACCTGACCTAAATTGAGCATGCATTTCACTTGCTAAAGACAAAACTGAAGGGAAAATGCCCCAAGAACAAGCAGGAACTGAAGACAGTTGCAGTAGAGGCCTGGCAGAGCATCACCAGGGACGAAACCCAGCGTCTGGTGATGTCTATGGGTTCCAGACTTCAGGCTGTCATTGACTGCAAAGGATTTGCAACCAAGTATTAAAAGTGACAATTAGATTTATGATTATGTTAGTTTGTCCAATTATTTTTGGTCCCTTAAAAAGGGGGGGCCACATATAAAATGTGTTGTAATTCCTACACCGTTCACCTGATTTGGATGTAAATACCTTGAAATTAAAGCTGAAAGTCTGCACTTAAAGCACATCTTATTGTTTCATTTCAAATCCATTGTGGTGGTATACAGAGCCAAAATGATGAAAATTGTGTCAATGTCCAAATATTTATGGACCTAACTGTATGGCTAGAAAATAGTGGCCGCTCCCAACTATTTTAATGTAAGTTACTATTTGTTTTGGACATGATGACATATTAAGGTCGTGTAAGATCAGTGGTGAAAATCTGCTATCAACTTTGAGGGGGACAATTATATGACATTTTCTCAAGAGCAATTTCTGAGGGGGACACCAAAATGACTGCTGTAACACAGCCTACATTGTAATATGTTAAATGTATATTGAGGAACCATAATTAATACTCCTGGATCATTTATAGTTAGTAACTGAAGGGTTGTCTCAACTTGTTCAAATGTAGTTATAGTAGTGTTTCTTATCAGTCAAGTATGCAGGTGTACAGTATTTACAACCAGCAATACCAAGAAAGGCCAGTATGTACTGTACACTGTATGGGTGCAGTTTATGTCATTACAATGGGCATGGTGCAGTCTCATCTAAAATAATCTCAATTGAACCATCATAAAGTTGGGGGAAATCGCAAAACCATTTCTCTTGAAATGTCAACACTTTGTTGGCAAGAGTCTGCGGTTCTATAAATTGTGGGTGTGGCTGATATGGTTCTGTGCCACCACTGAGGTGACTAGACAGTGCTGTGCCACTGTCTCCTATACTGGTGCTGCTGGCAAAAAGGTTGACCCCCGGACCTGCCATGGCTGTGACACTATCATCTGAAGTCTCTCCCTGGCTCTTTCCCTTTCACCACCCTCACTGACTCACAGTCTGTCTCCTAGAAAAGAAATAAGATGTTTGCCATCCTCCTAACTACCAGTACCCAATACTACACAATTAATCACAACAACAATACCATTGCCTCAAATTAATCTTGTTTCAGTCACCAGTTTAAGTAGAGAGTGAGGGTATCCATGGCATTGTCCAATTATGTCCCTATTTTACAAGTCTAAAGAAGAGAACCCGTCATGTTGCCAAACAAGAGACTCAACAAACTTATTTTAGCACATTTCACATCATTTTTATGAACATTTTATCAACTAGTCTTTGAAATTAGGCCCCTAGGGTTCTTTCTTTGCGTTTTGGTGTCCTGAAATGCTCTGATGTCCGTCTTTCTTTTTTCTGCAATTTTTCTACCATGCTGGCCGCACACACAATGTACAGGTTATTTACAGTAGGAGATGGGCTTTTATCATTTATTACCATTCTTCTAGAATAGGCTTCGATCTACCAGGTAGCTAGACAGTCAGTTAGGAAAGGTGAAACGGATTGCATTGACAGCTGGATTGACAGCTGTATGAGTTCACCCTTTACACAACGCAAACTGCAACCTTTTGTCATTTTAATATAATTCATGTTTTGGTTTTATATTTGGCTGGCTTCCCAAAATAGCTGAATATGCAGCTAGCGAGCCCCAATTCCGTTTGTGTGGTATTTGCCATCATCTTTGTTATGGCCAGTTTACTCCAGATCGGCACACAGGTGCTTCAAAGTCCCTAGAGACGATTTAGCTTTTGCAACTGGACCATTTAACCCTCGTGCTGCCTTCGGGTCACATGACCCAAAGGTTCATAACGAACCATCGTTGTGTTTACCCAATTTTACCCAATACAAAAACAAATAAAAATAATTTTCTTTTAACCTTGGCAATGTGGGGGGTCTCAGACAGCCCAACGGTTAAAAGAAAATGCTTCACTTTGTTTTTGTATGCGGTAAAGTTGTCGCAATACGACGGTGGGTCACAATGACTGATGGGTCAGAACGACCCGAAGATAACACAAGGGTTAAGATAATTATGACAATGGTAGAATATAGTATAGTTCTGTTCAGTATCGCTACGCATGGCAAATGGATTTAGAAGAACTACAATATCCGTGCTGATCTTGGATTAAATTGACGATAGCAAAGTTTCCATCTTTTGACGACGCCAAATGGAATAGTGCTAGCTAATGTTTTCTCTATCGGTTTGTTTGCTAGCTATGCAAATGCAGCTAGCTTACAGTAGTGTGTGTGAACCCTGCCAACATAGTGAAATCGCTATGGTGCGATTAACTGGATTAATTTCACGTTAGCCACGTGCATTTCAAATGGTAGACACTCAAGTCACCTTGTCAGATATTACAACTACTTACTGGACATCAGCCACCAACGACACAAACAGATACTGTCCGATTTTCACACACGTACCTGCATCACTGCTGAGGGCTGGGGCTGTGGATCAAACCATTGTGGGACCAAGGGCGGGGTTTGAAATCTTTTTAAACTTCAAAAAGCGCCATTGTGTCCATAATCAGCAAAGCGCTTTCATTGCATATTATCAATGTTGTTGAAATTACATAGTTATGTTTACAGTGATTTATTGGGGGGGACAAATCATATTTTTCCCAGGATTGGGGGGGTCGTGTCCCCCTGTCCCCCCCGGGATTTCCGCCCATGTGTAAGATACAAAACAAGGTAATAAACTTAGCATAATATGAGCCACTGATAATAGAATTTGAGCCACTGTGTGAAACAATTTTGTCAAACTGGATCATTTGGAGTAAAATATGCCAGTGAAGCTGGGACAAGTTGAGCCAAAAGTTTATATAGGCTGTAGGCTACAGTATGTATTTAAGTATTATTTTATGAAATTATTTAGAGATGACAAGGCATTAGAAAGACAATAGGTTCAGTTTCCTTGGGTGATCAAGAGAACAACAAGGCAAGTAGCAAAGTGTGTGGCTAGTTCTGTTACTAGATGGTGGTTGTAGAAATACTCAATTTGAATTGGTCCTTTTTGAATTGGACAGTTGCGTCCCTCTAATAAAAAAAAAAAACTACTAACTTCGCGGACCTTTAAATTTAACGTCAGCCCATTTCACGGCTTTCATTGGTTGATTGGTTATCGACGTTGTTTCTTACAGTGCCAGTGGCCATATTTGTTGATGTGTCACCTCAGTAGCGACTGGTTTCGACTACCCAGCTGGACAAGCCTCAGTCAAGCGAAGCTAGCCAGCTACATATTTCCAGATTTATATTCTCATCTACATAAACGTTATAGAATGGATTTATCATATAAGGTTGGTGCGATTGTTACGAACGTATGGTTTTGAAGTATCAACTCGTGCTAGGTATGATCAAATCTACCGGTGTGGGAGGTACTGTAGCTAGCCTAGCTATCTAGCACTAGCCTAGCACTACTTAACGTCGTTAGACGACTAGCTATCTCTTATCTGTCAAGCAGTGGTAAATGGTTAGCCTAGCCAAGTCCATGGTCAATAACCTTGTATTTAAAAGATCGTGAGTTAACTAGCTACCCAATCTTACACTCTACGTGCACATTTTAGACAATGCACATCCACGTACCTTAGCCCGGTAGTCACAACTAGCAAGTTAGCAAACCCCAATAAACAACAAATGCTTCAAGTTAGCTTAAAATGCTAACAAGCAAGACTGGAGCAGTTTTCTAGCATAGATTGTCAGAGCTGAATGGTTACTGTAGCAATTTGTGTTTGTTTTTGCATGCCTTGGTAACTAAACGGTCGTTATCGTCGCTGCTTGATGCAGCCATAGCCGACAGCTACTGGTGCACCTTACAGATCATCGCCGAATCTGGACAATACAAGTGTAAACGTCAGCAAAGTTCAACACTGTCCAGGGGCCTCTTTAATGTTGTGGTTAAAGATAATTGCAAAACTAGAGTAAGTCATTTTTTACTGACCTATGCTGTCAGTAAGCCTAGTGCTATGCAATGGTGATTAATTAACTGAGGACTGTTGTGCTGGGCAATATTCATCTATTGGCTTAGTCTGTTCATATGCAAGCAAGGTAAGGCCTCATCCATTTGTGGAATACTGGCCCAAGGCGGTTGGCAGTGGCACTCCAAATAATTGATATTACGTTTCATTCATTTTGTGTGTACATAATGGCTGACATTTTAGATGTATATAGAGGAAGACTGGTATGGGTGTAGCAAGCCCACACCCAACTGAGTTTCACAACCTTTAGAAAAAGGGTGGAATTAAAGCTATATTGCTATTGTGTCATTTGCAGCGCCACACCTCTCTGTTGCATGTGAGTCTGTGTGGGAGGGTCTGAGAGTGAGTATTGTGATGTTGGCTTTAAATGTGCGTTTTAGTTTCATTCATCTTAGTCTGGCCCCATCTCCATCTTACCTTCTCTCATTCTCTCTTTCTCTCTCTCTCTCCTCTCTTATGTGTCTCTCCCCCCACCCCCAGGTGTGTAGCTGAAGGAGACCCATGGACCAGTCTGATCCCCCAGCAGGCAGCCTGCCTCAAGGGTCAGAGGTCACGTTTGCGGGAAAGATGGAAGGAGACCACCACGTTGAAAGTGGAGGGGAAACAGAACGGCCTGGTCTGGAAGATGGCACAGCACCAACATGTAACGATGCAGAGCCAATAGAACCAAGGACATGGATGCAGACAGACGCACAGACAGACACCCAGACAGAGCCGAGTGTCCCAGCTAGGTGTGGAGGTGACCAGGAGCTAGACACCACCTGCGGCAGTGAGACAGCCTCCATTGAAGACGGTAGGACTTTACCTGCTCTTCTGGATGGAACGGGTGGTGTTCTGGAATCTTCCCCCACTGTCTTGGATGAGGTGGTGGAAAGCTCCTCCTCTGTTCTGGAGGGAACAATAGAAGCCTCCACTTCTGTGCTGGGTGGTGTGAGAGAATCTCTCTTGGCTCCTCTGCAGGACGTGCGAGATTCCTCGCCCTCCGTCCTGGATGGTTCTACCGAAACCCCCCCCGCTGTTATTGAAGGAGCCGGGGAAAGTCCCCCTTCCACTTTGGAATGCTCCACCGAACTTCCTTTCACGACTGCCAACTCCACACCTGACTCTGGGGTCTCAAACGGTCTTACCACGCCCTCGACGCCCTCCAGCCCTGACACCGCAAGCTCTGTGGCCTCCAGCCCTCCTACCAAGAACAGCAAGCCTCCCCCACCTAGCTCCTCCAGCCCATACGACACGGACTGCAGCCGCAAGCTCATGTCCCAGATCCAGCGCTCGCTGTCTCAGGAGTCCCTCCTGGATGAGTTGGAGTCAGAGCTGCTTGCATACCAGCTCCCGGAGGGAGGAAGAGGGGGCGGAGGGCGCCATGGAAACCCCCTCGTCAACGGGCTGCAGACGGACCCGGAGGGTCACATGGCCTTTGAGAAATGTGTCCAGCACAAGTACGCCCAGCAGGAGAAGGCTATCAAGAGGTGAGATGATGGCCTTGAGAGCAACTGTTGGATGCTCAAGAGCCCATTTTACTACCAATGCGTTGTTGCGGCACAGCAGGCTTCATGTATTACAATGATGAACGCAACTTCTCTGTCTCTGTCCCTGATACCGTACATTGTGGTTATATCATCAATATAATGGGGATGGATTTGGTTCGGATACAGTCTTTAACATTGAAATCCTGAGTGTAGCCACTCGGTATTTCTCCTGGATTCATGTTCCGAGGACGGTCTTCCATACAGAGAAACAATGTTTGTAGAGAAGCTTAGTTCCACCCCCATGATTGGCGCTGTAGGCTAATCCATGTTCCTGTTCTGGTGCTGAGTCAGTGATGATGCACAAGGCCACCCAGAGGGTTGACAGGCGGTGTGCTGCCATATCATCAACCATTCACGTCTGCTATCTGATCAGCCCCAAGGTTGTAGCCCTTATAATGGGTCCATTCAGCTGCTATAGGATTAACCCGTGTGCTAATCTCTTTAGCAGACCTACGGTAGTCTAGTCTCCTGGACATGAATGCAGTGATGCTTTGAGCAAATAGCCATTGTTTAAATTGTATGTTCTGATGAATTCCACTTGAAGTGACCCAGAAATGTAAAAGCAACCACTAACTAATATAAGTGCTGTTGTCATTATCAGGTGTAGCTTGTAAGAAAAGTCCAAGGCGTAGTTACAGACCCCTTTTTAGCTTGTTGTTTCTTATTGAAGACTTCAGGGTAGAAGTGTTGAAATGGGTAGTTTTCACTTCATATAATTCACAAAGGGCTTAGGTGCCTGCCATAATCCTGTTTTATAAACCCTTGAATTCTGTTCCTTGCCTGGAGGTCATTGAGGTAGAGGTTCATATTACAGGTGTAAATATTCAGGTCAGATATTTTTGCCATATTTCTGTAAAGGAGCCACACGTGTTGATCTCCACAGGTAAGACTGATTTGTAACCAGGACATAGTTCACTTTTTGGATTGTTTCCCCCTTTAGGCTGCTGGATGAAAATAAGAAACACCAGGAGCTGATCCTGGGCATCTGCTCTGAGAAGGACACCATGAGGGAGGAGCTGAGGAGGAGAGCGGAGACAGAGAAGCAGCACATGGCCACCATCAAGAAGGTAAGCGCTACTAGTTGGAACCTTTCCTGACGAACGTAACATTTGCACAGTGCACAAAGCAGAAAATCGACAGGTAAATGTATTCACATGAATGGGTCGCTTGCTGTGTAGCATGGTGATTGCAGCCAGCCCGATCGACAAAGGACTTGATTGTCCATCTATTTTCATTCCAATTCTGTGTCATCTTAACACTGCCCACCATTCACCGTTTCCTCACATTAGTAATCCAGTGTTTCCTCCTTACGCTCTGTGATTGGTGGAAGGCAAATTGTTTTTGTGTTTGAGAGCAAATCTTGTCACAGTGTAATTACTAGCTAATTTAACGGTAGCGCTGGCCCTGCAAACCGGTAATAATGCTCGCCAAACAGAGCCGTCTGCTCAGAAGAGAGCTGTGATTGTCATCTGCAGCTGGCTGTCTGCAGCCAGCAGGAAGCTGACACGCGTTTGCCAAACACTGCAGGTGCTTGTCAGGGTAGCGCGTGTGTGTGCGCGCGCGCTCACTCGCTTTGTTCCAAGCCAAGGCTTATCAGCAATCTGATCCCCATGTGACCTTTGCATGTTATTCAACGCATCTGAATGTTATTCAACGCATCTGAGGCCGTCGTAGAAATGAAAATATGTGTTTGAGTTCCTCATACCGGCCTACCTTTTTTAATGAAACATGATTTGGGTGTGTGTTGCCATCTCTGAATGATTGCATTGGAGACAGAAATGATGAGAAACTTTTTTTATTGGGCTATAATATAGCAAATGCAAAAGGTTTGTTAGAAAAGAAAAGAATATGAATATATATATATATATATATATATATATCCATTTTTAGATTTGTAAGTAACTTCCCTTAACAAGGAAGTCTGTCTGTCCCATTGGACATAATCACATTTTTGGTTCTCAGTATTTTAGTGACTGTCATACACACCTGTTAGGCGGGCTCCCCTGGGTCTGCCAGCTCCAGTCTAACCTGCTGTATGACACTGTCTTCAGTTTGAGGCCAGGGTGGAGGAGCTGTTCAAGGAGCTGAAGGAATCCAGGGACAAACTGGTTCACCAGGACCAGGCAGCCAAGGGGGCCCTGCAGCAGATGCAGAGAGAGATGGCCTTCCGCCTCGAACAGGTGAGGGCATGGTCTGCACATCACTCCTCTCACCGTCGTAACCGTTTTACACGCTAAAGAGTCTAAATTCATGGCGTGTTCTCAAAACTGCGGCGCTCTCAGCTCTGCGCTAAAGCAGTCAAGGTCACAGACCCAGGTACAGGCACAGGCAAGTGACTGTGTCGTCTTTAGTTTCAGTATTTGTACACCTGATTTTGAACTGTCAAGCTACTGTGCTCCAATGGCTTTTGGAAAAGGAACACCTTCAATTTCACTGTCCACTGAACTCTAGGAAATGGATCTGACAGAATTTCAGCCCCCCAACCCTCCATCTGAATATTTACCTCAAACATTGTGTGATGCCCTCTCGCTTGTAGACAGGTGATCTAGAAGATTAAACAGATTAAACAGCCTCCCTTGTTTTGAGACGAGAACTACACCGGCTCACCCCTCTACTCATTACTCTATCTCTCATTCTCTCTATTTTTGTCTCCCTCTCTCTCTGGTTCTCAACGGTCTCCTCACTCTTACTTCTTGCCTTCAAGCAACCCCTGAGAGGAGGGTTGCTTCTGAGCTCTCCTCCTTACATGGAGACACTGAGAAAGGGGATACAGGGAGTCAGAGAGACTGCTGACATTCAACCTGTCTCTCTTATACCAGCCATAGTCTCTGTGGTGGCGAGTGTGTGTGCAGGACAGGAGGTACGAATCCACCGTTCTCCTCCCTTCGCCTGCGTCGTCTGACACATTGAGGAGATGTCATCCTCATGAGAAATGAACACACCTGTGTGAGAGCCACTGGCTGTCTCAAGGCCAGCGGTCAGCTAACACAGGGAAAACTTACCGTCCAATCAACGAGGGTTTCCATGGGCAGGGAAGAGTGAATGACCAATGACTGCATGTCTTCCTAATTTATGGATAGAAGCAGACCATTCAATCACGGTATGCTCTGGCCCTCCTTTCGCATGGTGTGATACCTAACAGACTTGTGTAGAATTGTTAAATCCCCCCCCCCTCCCCCTAGATATTGCAGCTCTTAACCATGCTTTACGAGGCAGCTATTTCACTTTATTTTTATTTTTACCACAGCCGACCCCTCTTCGTTTATCAAATGAGTTTATACTTTCCGCTTTTGGCGTTCACATTCAAGTCTTTCATGAAGGACCTGCAAGATAAGAACGTGATCGGACAGATAAAGGAAGACCCCTGTCGTCCTCTCCCGTCTCGACAGACATGTATCTGTGCCCAGATGTGACAACATTGGGAAACCTTTAACGCAAAGTCACACCAATTTCGCCCCCGTCCCCCTCTCCTCCCAGGCGGGCAAGAAGTGCGAGGAGGCGCGCCAGGAGAAGGAGTCCATGGTCATGAGGTACGTCCGGGGGGAGAAGGAGGCGCTGGACCTGCGCAGGGACAAGGAGTCCCTGGAGAAGAGGCTGCGGGAGGCCAGCAAGGAGGTGGACCGCCAGGCCCTGAGAGGCAACCAGCTGGCTCAGGAGAAGGGCCGCCTGCAGCAGCTCCACGAAGCCAAGGTAACCACGGGCAACGGCAAGGCTCTCGCTACGCGGCGCATTCTTTAGGTCACACAGACGCGTGCGCGGGATGCGCGCAGCCAGCTGGCCCCGATGCAGTCACTGAGCACGTCCCCCTCCACAATGTTAGTAGGAAAATACGCAAATATTCAAATGTATAACTCACAGACACCCCCCCAGCCTGCCAGCTTGTATAACTGTATGGTAACGCTGGTGTAGGCCATTGGGTCATATCGCACGCACACACACACACACACACACACACACACACACACACACACACACACACACACACACAGACAGAAGAGCGTGATCGGTTTACTGGGGGGAAAGGCAGACTGCAGGGTGTATTGCCTGGGACAAAGGGTCACTACTGCTGTGATGAGATGTTGGCACAACATTTGACTCATGAATCATGTTTTTACTCACCTACACACAGCTGTCAGGGTCATTATAGAAAAATAGAAGAGCTCGAATTTAGAGTTGCTCTCCTCTATGCAGTGCTCTTAGGTGACCCAAACAGACAGTAGAGTTAAATTAACTTAATAAACCATGACAGTACTTTTGACTCGTCTTGCTTAGTTTTGGCCTACTTGAGAGGTGGATCTCCAAGACAAAATAGCCCATGTGACAGAGAGGAACTTGGGATGAAGGCATGTTATTTGTGCATTGCTGTTGCCGCCTCCAAGTCAACGTGGGGTCAGGACTAAGCCCCCCCCCGCCCCTCCTCTCTGTGTCTGTCTGTCTGCGTCTGTCTGTCTGTGTCTGTCTGTCTGCGTCTGTCTGTCTGTGTCTGTCTGACCTCAGGAGGGAGAGGTGAGCAGACTGACCCGGGAGCTGGAGAAGGTGAAGGAGGAGATGAACTCTCACCTTATCAAAGTCAAGTGGGCCCAGAACAAGCTGAAGAGCGAGTGTGATGTCCACAAGGTGAGTGGTCTACAGGACATGATGGTCTACAGGACATGATGGTCTCCACACTTCTGCCTCCAGTACAGCATGTACTTAATCTCTGGGCTTGATATGCTGATTAGAAAACAGTCCAAATGGTTTTAAACCATTTTATATTGTAATTCAAATGGATCCAATTATCCTTATTTTGTTTTGTGATGTGTTATGGTTTCTGGAGGAAGGTAAACTAATGCCTTTTTAAGTGTCCATTTATGCTTCAATTGAATTGGGAGTTGCGTAATGCCAAATTGCTGTCACAATCCAGATGAAAGTTTTGTGATAATGATTATAGCTCAACTGAGGGCCCTTGTTAACTGGCTTATTTGGGAGTGTTATCATAAGAAATGATCATCTTCATCCTGATGTGAAACTGGGGCACTGAGAAATTGCTTTGAGGAAATGTGCAGACGAGACGTATTATCATTGACACCCTGGAGATAAGTGTGTGTGTGCGTGCGGGTCTGTGTGTGCGCAGGTGTGTGTGCGTGCGGGTCTGTGTGTGCGCAGGTGTGTGTGCATCTCCTACTGTCGTAGCGTTTGTTCCCCACACGGCTGACTGTGTGTTCTCCCACGCCGCCTCAGGAGACGAAAGACAAGCTGAGGGAGACCACAGCCAAACTCACCCAGGCCAAGGAGGAGACGGAGCAGATCCGCAAGAACTGCCAGGATATGATCCGCACCTATCAGGTGATGCTTGGTCTCAGTGTGGCTGGTGAGAAGCAGACCTCCCTGCCTGGGGCTCTGCAGCCTGGGGCTCTGCAGCCTGGGGCTCTGCAGCCTGGGGCTCTGCAGCCTGGGGCTCTGCAGCCTGGGCTCTGTGCTCCTCAGTGTGGCTGGTGCGAAGCAGACCTCCCTGCCTGGGGCTCTGCAGCCTGGGCTCTGTGCTCCTCAGTGTGGCTGGTGAGAAGCAGACCTCCCTGCCTGGGGCTCTGCAGCCTGGGCTCTGTGCTCCACTAGAGGGTGGTACGAGGCTGTGGCGCTCTCCCTGGCTTATCAGTTGCCGGCCACAGACTGCAATTTGTTTGTGTCATCGCTTTGATGCGTTTCATGTGTTTGATTTAAGGAGCAGAGCTATTGTCATTACAAACCTTTTTGAATCAGGAACGCGTTACCTACAAGGTCAATGTGCTTGTTTAGTTTTTTTTTTTTTTTTTTTTTCATCTGTCACGCCTCCCTTTTCCAAGCGTTCTCTGTTCAACTTTGATATGGTCTTTGTCTCGTTCCCCTACGCATGCATCTACCGTTCCCCCTCCTTTTTTTGTAACGATCCTTCATTGTCATCCTCGACTTCCTGTCCCTCTCCATCTTGTCAGGAGTCTGAGGAGATCAAGTCAAACGAGCTGGATGCCAAACTGCGGGAGACCAGAGGACAGCTGGAGAAACACAAGCAGGAGCAGACAGACCAGCTGGAGGTACCACACACACACACACACACACTCATAACAGACGCACACATAACCACAGAGAACCCCCCCTTTCACAAGGCCAAGGGAAAACACACTTTAAATACATGGTCCTGAAAGGATCAATATGAAGCCACGGGTCGCTGCAACAACAACCCAAAAGACATCACCCGTTGTCCCTCTCTCCAGTCTCTCTTTCATCCAAGGATGCGTTGCCATGACAGTTATAATATGGCATGATTTAAAGGCCGATTGTACGCTTATCGATACAGTAGATAGACGTGGATATAGAAACGGTAGATACATTCTCTCACAGTAGAGAAAGTCATAGGAGCTACGTTACCATTTGTAGGGTTACATTTGGGGTGTGTGTTTTCTCCCCCCCCCACTCCAAATACCCCACTGAACTACTGGTTTGAATTCACCTCTTGCTTCACCTTGACTCGCGTCGGGCCGTTGTCAGTATCGATTGAGCTTCCGCCCAAGTTTCATTATCAACCCTCCTCAGGCGTCTTCCGCCAGCCAGTCAGAATCCACACGGGGGCCCCGGGCGCTGACTGCCTCGTGTCGTGTCTGTAAACAAAGAGTGCATTCACGCCTGAAAAGGGACAGAGCTAAATCCGATTTGACGGGGACGAACATGTTTACTGTACGTCCCTGTGCTGGTCGCCTTGTTTTGATGGTGTTTGAAGGTGAATCCTTTTTGAAGGTAACTCAAGTGATGAAATGGCAGTAGCACTTGTGTAAGGCCAGGTGGAACATCTCATTGAACCCAACAACAACCTGTCATCTAGTCTGGGTTTTTACAGATTTACGGGAAACATCCAGCATGCTTTAATCACTTAATCACAATTCTGCTAAGAATAGTCTGTATAATTAGTGACGTTTTCTATTGAATAGTTTTTGTGCTGTGAGAATACTGTACTGTACATAAAGGAATAGTGGGAAGAGAGTGATTTTCTATTCGAGCTATTCATTGGTTAAAGTGAGTCATCTGTCTCAACACCTGACTGACAGATGCATCGAGTGAAATCTAAGGAGCTGGAAGACTTGAAGAGGACCTTCAAGGAAGGAATGGATGAGCTGATAACTCTACGAACCAAGGTGTGTGTGTGCGTGTGTGTGTGTGCGTGCGTGCGTGCGTGCATGAACATGAATGTGTGTGTATAAGAGTGTGTGTGTGTCTCACACACCCGTCTGCCTCTCTCCCTCCTCAGCTGAAGTGTCTGGAGGAGGAGAGACCACGCTGGGAGGATGAGCTCTCCAAGTACAGAGAGATCATCAACAGGCAGAAGGCTGAGATCCAGAGGCAGAGAGACAAGCTGGGAGAGATCACCTCCCTGGAGGAGCAGCACCAGCGGTGAGACGTGAAGCTCACTCTCTCTCACACACACACACGCATACATACACAAAACACACACAGTCTCTAAGATCATTCCTCGCTCCAGCACTTTTCTCACATTCATTCACCAACACATACTTGCACACTCAGACGCACACACACTCTCTCTCTCACACACGTCCAGACACACGCACACGTTCCAACTCGCTGTTTGTCGGCAGTGGCTGCCACTCACGTTTGAAGACGGCCATAGGCTCCTCTCCTCGTTTGCCTGTCTTAGCAGAGTCCACTTTCCACATCTAACACTCAATAATTCAAGTGTCCCAGGAGATGTGACGGATGTGACCGAGGTTCGTGCTGAACTCCACTTCAAGTTGGTCGTGGAAGATGTGCCTAATGAGGAACCGTAGGAATATTTTCGGCTCAGAGAAGCAGTCACCCGTTTTCTAGTGCTCATATACCGTGAACATGTCACCCTCACCAACATGGGTCAATTCAGCTGTGTACACACGCACGCACGCATCTCTTCACCTTGACCTTGTGATCACACCTGGGACGTTGTGCGTGATGACTCTGGGTTCTCTGAAGGAGCAGTCTGTTTTCATCCTAATTGGTCTGACATCACCGCAAAGGTGAGCGTTGTCCTTGGTTGGATATGCGCCCTACTTTCACGTAGCCAAGCTCTCCGAGTTAGGTCAAGGACAAATGGGACGTAGAACCGAGAGGAACTTGGGAGAAATGGGCAGCACACATGATTGTGTGGGAGAGCAAGTGTGAACCTTAACAACATAGCTTCATCCTGTCTGGAAGTTAGACATTCCATTTTACTGTTGGCTATTATAGTAAAACCATGAGCCATTCAGTTTATTTATTAGATGGTCCGTGACAGCCTGCAGACCGAAAACACCTGAGGGAACGCCAATGTTACTATTTGTACACTCACTCATTCACTCGTTCACTCACTCACTCTTTTTCTCCCAGTGATGGACAGGAGGTGGCCGCTCTGAGTGAGGAGGTGGACAGCCTCAACGGTCAGATCACCGACCTCCAGCGGGACGTGCAGGGCAGCCGGACGCGCGAGGCCGAGCTGCTGGGCTTCACAGAGAAGCTGACCAGCAAGAACGCCCAGCTGCAGTCAGAGAGCAACGGGCTGCAGTCCCAGGCGGACCGCCTCAGCGCCGCCTCCAGGGAGCTGCAGGAGCGGCTGGAGGACACTCACCGGGCCCTGGCCGAGCAGGTGAGGCCGCCGCCGTCGAGGTCCAACGCACCGTTCGACGCGGTTGTTGTTGTTGTTGTTCGTGCCGGCCGGTGTCACCTGGTGGATAGCCCAGCTGACGTGGGCAAAAACGATGTTCTCAACCTTGTGGGTGACTCAGAGAGGGCTCTGTGCTAGCAGCTGTGTTTTTAATGTCATAAAAAGAATATATATATATACAAATAGAATCCTATATACAGTTCATGTATAAAACGATAACGTGGATTAAACCTCAATGACTCTTGCTACTTGCCGTGTCAGCAAAAAAATTTTTTTTATAAAAAAGTTTCTCAAATGTGCAAGTTGTAACTGCAGCGCTTGTCCCCCGGGTGCAGACGGAGCGCCTGAGGAGGGAGGAGTCTCTGAGGCAGGCGGAGGGCCGTGCGCTGCAGGAGGAGAGGGACCGGCTGCAGGAGGAGACGGCCCGGCTGCAGACCCGCGTGGGCGAGCTGAGGGACGAGCTGCAGACCCAGAAGAGGAAGCAGGCGGCCAACCTCAAGGACCTGACCAAGCAGCTGACGCAAGGTCAGGATGGAACCCCCCGGAACCCGCTGAAGGGAACGGCCATGTCGAAACGGACTGGTCTCGTCCCATTCAACCCCAAACTAAATGATGCTCGCGTCGAACTCCTCTCTGTGGTTTCCGCTCGAGCCTCGGTTTAGAAAAAGCAGGTCGTACGACAGCTAAACAGCCCCCGCAAGGTGACACACATTCCACCAGGACTTCAGGCAAGGTCTAAACCTGCATCCTCCAAAGAAAAAGTATCTCGCTAGTGGCAAATCTATATCCAATTCAGACATATCTACAGTGTGTGGTTATATTTCACCGGACCGTGTGTGTGTAGTTGGTTGGTGTTGCTGTAGTACACAAGTCTAGGCCCCTCCACGCTAGCGGCTGCAGACTAGCGCTCGGGGCTGTTGTGAGACGACTCCTGCTCGTCCAGATTGAAGGATGGGAGGGAGAAAAGGGGGGCAGTGTCTCGGAGCGAAGGATGATGGAGGAGGAGGATGAGGAGGAGGAGGAGGAGGAGAGCCTCGGGACCCGTTTTACCATCGCTAGGATGAGAAAGGACGTGGGGTTATTTTTAAAGAGCTGCCGTTACCTCGACCGCCTCTCTCTGGGCACCGATGTTAACGAGTGTGCTTCTCCGAGCTCTGCTGGAAAAGCTTTTTACTTGTAATGTGGTCGACACACGGGAAAGGTTCTCTGGGGAGGCGGCGTTGCCGTCGCCCGCCAGCTCGGCCGTAAACGTTTGGCTCCTGGGTAAGCGCGCGCACCACGTAGGCTGAGGCCGCACTGCAGCGGCCCCAGTTTGAACCCCCGCGTTTCCTGTCACGCTTCGCTTAAATAACCGGCCAACAAACCGTGACAAAAGCCCCCCCCAAAAATAGACCCCCCCCACCCAAAAAGCCGCGTTGTCTTGCGCGTGGTTGTCATGCTGTGTGCTAACCGGCCTTGTCGTCCCGTGTGTCTTGTCGCCGACAGCTCGCAAGAGGCTGGAGCAGCAGGAGAACGGAGGCTGCGACCGGGAGGTCAGCAGCATGGGCAGCCGCTCCAGCTCCTCAGGTAAGCAGCCGGGACGGCTCCCTCCAGGGTTCTCATCCGAGAAGGAAGGGGAGCGCGTGTTTCATCACAACTTGGGGGGGGGGGGGGGGGGGAACATACATGTTCCGTCCCTTTCCTTTCTCCTCCCTGTCCGTCCTTCGCTGTCTCATCCAACAAAAGAAAACCAACTTGACAAGAGATGAAAAAAGAATGGCAGAATAATGCGGTCTTTGTCTACACCGCCAACTGTGTTTTCTCTTCCTCCTTCTCTGATGTCACCAGGTTCCTTGAACACGCGTCACGGAGGAGGAGGAGGGGGCGGGACCCTGGAGGAGCGCTCACCAGAGAGCCAATCGGGTTCCTCGGTGGTGGTGGTGGACAGCTTCCCCGAGGTGGACAAGGCCATGCTGGTGGAGCGCATCGTCCGCCTGCAGAAGGCCCAGGCCAGGCAGCAGGAGAAGATCGAGTTCATGGAGGACCACATCAAGCAGCTGGTGGAGGAGATCCGCAGGAAGACCAAGTGAGTTGGAGGAGCACAGACCGGGCGTGGAAGAGAGGAAGAGGAGGAGAGAGATCGCAAAAGTCTCCTTCACACTTGACGCGTGAAGAATGTGTACCAGAAGGATCATGCTGAAGTTTAAACGTGCGCAACGGAATTGAAAAAGAGGCCCTTTTAACTATAGTTAAAGAAGCACGAAGCTACTAGATGCTATCAGCTATTTGGAAGGCTAATATGAGATGTATTGATTTCCGTAAGTCGGTCTGGCTTTAGCGGCGCAGCTCTTTCACTGACTCTCTGTCTTGCGTCATGATGCTAAAAATAGCCCAAGTCCCCCCCTCCCTCTCTCAGGGACCTGTGTTTACAGCTGTGTGAAGGTTTTTTGGCAGGTCATTGTCACTCACACAGGGCTGTCTTCCTCAACCCAGTCTTCTGGTGTGACAGACACATCATTGAATTATTGCACTCGCGTCCCCCCCCCCCAATAACCCTACCCCCCTAAAAAAAAAAAAAAAACACTGCAAAGTAGAAACACAGTCATGCATTATGCATAGGCTGCATGCAAGCGTGTGTACTCACAATCTCATTCACTCTCCCCCCCCCCCCCCCCCGCGCCTCACGCACACACCTCCATCCCCGTATTCTGACAGACGAGGGTTTGTCGCAGCTATTTATAGCAGCCTGGTCCAGGGAGATGGAGACGCCAGTGAAGACCTTAATGATGTGGTATCCATATTCATGCCCAGCAGCCTAGCCTAAGCCAAAGAGACGGCGTCGAACGCATCACTAGCTGGAGGACAGGCCAGTCTTGTCTGTGTTTAAATCCCCTAAGAGGCCTAAGGAGTCCGGGGTGAGGCAGGGAGAGCTGGGGGGCAGCCCTGACTGGTTTGTTTTTTCCGATGGAGGGAGGGGGAGATCGGTAGGTTTTGAACTTCCTGTGACATCATGTTTCAAGAGTTATCTCAGGACAGGCTTTATTACGGATCCTTTTTGCGGATCCCTCCACGACTTCTCATCAGACCTCGAGACCCTGGGATTTTCCCACCCCGGCGTTTGACTAATTTGATGCTGTTGGAAGATTTCTATGTTCTAAGATTTCCATTCTATAGGCTCGGAGCAGAGCCATCAACCGCAACCTACATTCACAAGTTAAGAAATCGAGGCCGAAGCCCTCGACAGCCGAGCTTAATTTAGCTTGGTTTAATCTCTGCTGGTGGGAGGCATCTTCATTCTGCAATGTCGATGTGAATTTGTCCTTTTTGCCTTTCGCTCCCAATCCCTCCGGGGGTCACGAAAGACGGGGGAGGGTGTCTGAATGAGAGAGGGGGGGGGGGAGGGGGTGGAAGGTGTGCTGTCCCCCGGTGTCGTTTCTGGGAGCTAGACCTTGAGCCGTTGTCGTACAGAAGCAGGTTGCCCTCGTGCGTTTCCCCTTTTAGGATAAACAACGTGATTTATCCCAGCAAGAAAGGCCCTCTGGTCCTTTCACCCGTAAACATGCCATCGCCCGGCCACGCCGTTGAGTTATCCAGTGCCACACTGGCAGAGGTGAAGCCCGGGGGATATAAAGTGTCCTCGTCCTCGCCATGTCTATCTGCTGCTGTCCCTTGATGCATCACGCAAACACCTTCCCCCAAGGACAACGTGGGGGCCGTAGATGAAGCGTTCAACCTCCAGTTGTGAGCTTTGTGTTAGCATCGAGGCTAAAGATCCTTTAGCTGTTAGACTGGGATTGTGTCGTCTCTAAGGGAGCAGGCCTCTGCTTGGCAGAGGAGGGATGGCTGTTCCTCCAGAGAGATTTTTTTTCTCCTCTTTGATAGTGATCAGGATATGATCAGGATAATCTGTATTGCGAAGGAGGAACGGAATCAGCCATGCAAGTCATTGGGGGCCGGAAAAAAATCGTTGAGCTCAATTACACACTTGGTGTCGCAGGCAAGGTTATTCTAGATCCCATCAAGCAAGGATAGCTTGGGTCTGCATTAGCAACACTTTCAAGGACAATGTTTTTCCGATTGCACGATGCATGATTCGAAATCCGTGCCGTTTCGGTGGGAAAGCCAACTTTTCACTGCCTTCACAATTTCGATCGACTTAGTTGATCTCGAAGCTTTCCCAGATTTCGAGAGAAAAGTACGGAGGTTGCGGAGGCCTCGTAAAGAACGTCCTCAGCTGTGGACGGACGGAGACGGTCTCTCTCACCCCCAGATAGATGCTCCCGGTGCACAAGCCTCCAAGCGTGTATGTCTTCCCCTCAGGATGTCCTCCATGCTTCTAGCTGCATTTCACGCATGGCTGTCCTCCTGCCCTTGCTGCTGACCCCCTCCACTGCTCGTGATTGGAAAAGGCACACCAGACACATTTGCAGTCAAACACGTACACGTGCGCTCCGACACATGCTTGGTGGTGAGCCAGCCCCCTCCCTGCACCCCCCCCAGCTCTGCATGCCTGTCACCTCACCAGCCAGCCGTTTCTTTTCAATTGTTGTCACTTTGTTTGTTTTTACTAACACTACCGTGATGGAATTTGGGGTCCGAAATTGGACCCCCAGAATTCGAGGGTAAGTCATGTTATCTTGGTGTGACTGTGTGTGTGCGTGCGTGTTTTGTGGTGATCGCTTGCTTCTTCTTCTAGTGCTCACATAGCTTTCATCTTTTTGTTGTTTAGACTGTGCTTAATAACTGCTGTGTCTTAAGAGTTGTTGTTTAATATGTTTTCAGTGATCCCTCTTGTGTTAGGATAGTTTGAAGCACATTCTGTCCCAGTGTCAAACGAGTATATTCTTGAACATTTTGACATTGTTCATGCACATGTTCAAATGCTACAAATTGAATTTCAGAAGAAATGCCTTTGTTAGTAACACATTGCGCGTAGATTTTATTTCCAACAGTTCTTGAAATCGTAGCTTTAGCTAAAACTGCTTTTTATCACCTGTCATTACCCCATCAGCATTCCTTGACCATGATTCATCAACGGTTTCCAACGGAAGTGTGTTTACTTGAAAATTGAAACATTTCATGAAGCATATTATCCCCCCTAAAGAGCTTCATCAATACCAAGAAGGGAGCTTAAAAGGTTACCTGGGTTTCCTGTCGAGCATTTCACCCTCAAAATGTTACTGACTCATCCGCGCCATAGAATTGCAAACAAGTCTGGACAAAAGATGGGATGAGATGGAAATATCTCTCTCTCCTCGTCCTCCCCCTCATTCTTTTCTCTCCGTGCCACTTCACACTGTTAAAAAGACTGGAGTGTTTCTCCTTAACTGTCCACTGCATAAGGAAGAAAAACTAGAAATGGAGACACGGGGCAATGAAGATTTCAAATGACCATCGCTGTTAACATAAGAACTCCATGGATCCAATTTCATGTAAATTGAGCTTTTATTACTCGGCGGGTTTTCGGAGGTAGATCTCAATATAAATATGTTCATCATTTAATTAGGCGAGGGTTGTCTTGCAAGATAAACCCTGAACCTTTTTGTCCACTTTCAAGATGCATATTCCACACTTGATTGAAGTGACTTAAATCAAACAAAAGAAAGTTATTATATTTATATATTAGTATTTGAGGGTATCTTTATTTTTTATATGTTCCAGTGTTTTGGAAATAAGTTATCTTTATCTCTTCATAGTCCAAGATATTAAAACACACACACACACACACACACACAGACAGCTGATTTTAGATGGAGGATTGGGATAAATGGAGGTCCTAGCAGCCCACATTAATGCAGTGACCCTGCTTCATTAGTGAAAGAACCTTCTACCCCATAAACTGTGACTGGCACGGTGCAGCCATTAGGGCTCTGATTGAATGTTCAGCTCAAAATAGCGAGCGGATGAGACTACTACCAAACGCAGTCCTCCCAGTTCAGCGATAGTGTGTCGTTTCCAAGCAGGCGGGTGTGTCTGTGAAGGAGGCACACAGTGTTCACGTTCTGTTGCTTCTAACGCATCCACAAGCAGCCTCCCAAGTGTCTAGGTTAGGCCTCCTATAAAATTAGTTTCAGCAGGATGTGCTTTTAGTCTGATTGTGTGTGTGTGTGTGTATAACCACAGTAGACTGTTCAGCTAGATGGCTCAGCTTGCCTGTAACGTTGTCCTGTGTCCTCCTCACCTGCAGGATCATCCAGAGCTACGTGTTAAGAGAAGAGACCGGGGCTCTGTCCACGGAGGCCTCAGACTTTAACAAAGCCAACCTGAGCCGCAGGGGCGGCATCATGGCCTCCCTGTACACGTCCCACCCAGCCGACAGCGGCTTGACCCTTGACCTCTCGCTGGAGATCAACAGGAAGCTGCAGGCCGTCCTGGAGGACACGCTGCTTAAAAACATCACGCTCAAGGTGGGTCGCCCTTCTGTTCCCCGGAGGAATAAAAATGTGGACTCGGCATTGTGACATCATCCTACACGGTGGGGGCTCCCCCCTGTTCGTTCTCTGTCTCCGAGCCTCTCTCTGTCTCTCGCTCTCTCTGTCCCAGCCTCTCTCTGTCTCTCCCAGCCTCTCTCTCCCAGCCTCTCTCTGTCTCTCGCTCTCTCTGTCCCAGCCTCTCTCTCTGTCTCTCCCAGCCTCTTGCTCCTCTCCAGTTCCTTGTTAGTTTATCTTTCTGACTGGGTGACAGTCATTGTCTTTCTCTGTAAACGTGCTGGGTTCTTCTTCCTCCCTCTGGGCTTCTGTACCGAGAGGTGCTGCTGCTGCTGCTGTTGTTGTTCTGTCATACTTGGCCTGGTCTGAAGCCGGCACTCTGTCTGTTCCACCGCCTCCTTCCTCCTCTTGAACCAGGCAAGCAAAAGGTGGTCAACGTGCCTCTCTGACGGACATCATCTTGTAGGTTTGTTGTCAAGGAAGAATTCTGAAGACGCTGGATACTCGAATTGTCAGTATTGCCTGGATTAATACAAATGATTTATTCAGTATAGTGAAGGTACTTAACAGAGCGCTCTGTGACCAGTCTACACGTAACCTAAATGTCGTTCAGCTGAGTGATGAGGATCCCACAACAGACACAGTCTTGTATACACTCACAGCATCTGGTCATTCTAAACAACAATCAATCATTATAAACATTGAACACACTCTTCTCCACAATGGATGTCTTAACAGGAAAAAGGTGTTACCCTTTACACATTCCCAAAAACTCGTAACTCTCAAGTCACCCAAACTTTGTGTCTCCTACCCCCCTTCGGTCAAACAAACATTCCCCTAAATCCTTCAACCCCTTTTAACCTAAATCCTTCAACCCCTCTTGACCTAACTCCTTTTCTGCAAAATGTAAGCTAGTCTCAGGATGTTTTTTAACAATGAACAAAGGAGCTTACAATTCAACCACAATTAAAACACATTCATTTGACATACAACCTAAAGTTCTATTACACTGTCAGCAAGCGTCCATTGGTATTGTCTACGGTACTGTCTGACAAGTTGGCAATGAGCATGCCCTGGGTTTTCAATGCCGGTTGAACAGAAAAATAGGGGCACTTTTCTTTTTGTCTGATATCAAGGCTTTGTCTGGGCTCTCACTGCTCAGGTTTCCTTCCAATTTGTTTGCGGCCCTGAATTTCATCCGAGCAAAGTGCAGCCCATTTTGTTGAACTGAAAGTAATCCTAACCTTATATTAACATCACATTCTTTGACAGGCAAGATGAGTGTGGTTTTCAAGCAGTGCATGACTGTTGACATATTTCTACTTGCATGCCTTGGTGATGGTGTTGCCAGGGCAGAACTCACACCACCATCAATAAGCCAGACATGTTGCACAGTTTTCAGTCATACCCCTAATTTCTTCACCCTCAAACCCCTTCACACTTTCTACCTGTTTTTGGTTTCAGCATTCAGCCAGTAAGCACTTTTTAACCGAGCAATGTTAAAAACCACAAATCTATAGAGAATAGAGTTTTACACGCAGCCAAAAGAGATGTCTGGGCAGCCTAGTCAGGGAAACTCCGGTCTCTACCGGTTAGATTGAGGGTTGATTCTCACTCCACCAAACACAACCGTGTTAACGGAGAATTGACACTAAGGGGCTTCCCAGACCTGTCCTTTGTCGCCCCGGGGTGCGGCATTTGATGAGTACCAGTATGCTGAGGGAATCAGACGGTTCCAAGTAAAAGCACAGCGCAGGGAGGCATTGATCTCAGGCCGTAAGTGTCTTCCTATACCCACTCACTCCCCCAATCCTTTCTTCTCTCTCTGTCTCTCTCAGCCTCAGAAACTCGTTTCACATATACACTCTTTTTACCTCATTTAATGCATAGCCCTCACCCTCTCCATGCCTCTCACTCTCTCTGCCACTCTCTTCTATTTTCAGTCCAGGTCTTCTGACCTAGAAAGCAGAATGGAGAGTGACTCCAGATGATCCTTTGTAGAATCCAACAGCCAGAATATTTGCAGTTCTTAAATGGGTCAGAAATTCTTATTGATCTTCATCTCTATCTTCTATGTCTGTTTCTCTCCCTCTCTCCCCCCCCCACCCTTTCTCTCTCTATTTCCGCTTCTCTCTTTCCAGGAGAATCTTCAGACGTTGGGGGCGGAGATTGAAAGACTAATTAAGCAGCAGAGAGATCCAGTCGACGGGGCAAGAAAGAAGTGACCGTGGGAGACGACGAGAAGGAGTCAGGGCCAAGCGAAGGAGTGGGGAGTCCCCATCCCTACTGTTTGTGCACACAGCTAGACGGGAAATGAAGGCCTCACAATCGCACACACATACACACACACACAACATGTATTGTACACACTCAAACCCTATAAGAAGGACAGAATTGAATGTTTCAGTGCCAGTAGCGCCTGTATTTCATTTGAAGATGATCTTAGCTTCTGTCTGGAGCGTGGTGGGAGGACTGGGCCTGTCGAGATGCCTTACCCCTCCTTCGGTCACGACCGGATTGACTTTCTGATCTTCCAGACAATGCATCATTGTGCTGTTGGACTCAACCAACACTACGCTCCTGCTCCGATACCAACACCATGCGTTGACCTCAACACTGGAGCAGCTGTTTTAATCATCAATCAAATAGAGGCAGATCCTGATGTGTAACCTTTTGGAATCCACCTTGACAAAGCTCTGTGGTTTTTTATCTAAAAATGAATGACCACTGACCAATCCATGCCCCCGTAGAATAGTGTGCAGAACTCTCCCAGCAGCCCACGAGGCTTGTCGGTCAGTACCGCCCCAACCTGCTCGTCATCTTCATGCATTTCCTGCAGAGTCTTGAGGACACACATTTCGGAATAAGTTAAGGGGATTATATTGATATTGCTAAAGCCAGTGGTTAATGCAGTTCACAGCAAGCTGCCGTTCCTGTCCTTCAGAAGTCCTATGTGCCAATGGCTGAATGTAGTTCTGAATGACGCCCTTCCCCCACCCCCTACATCCACCGTCTGCATACTGTTCCCCTGGTGAACCTAAAGTGAAAACCGAAGTCTGCACTTACAAGGTGCTAACCCTCCTCTCATGCTCGTACATGTGCATTTTTGTTACTGTCCGTCCGTACGTGGCAAAGCACATATGGATGAAATGTTGTTCCGAGTGTGCAAAACCTACATTTTAGGAACGTGTCGACACCTATTCCCCGAGTTTGTTTGTGTCCCGAGACAGAAGACGACCTCCTGTGAGCACCACACCAGAGAGACTTTGCACGTCATTGTTGTTAACATGAGGTGTTGGATCTAGGGCTGGTCTTTAGTTGTCCATTTAAATATGATTTATTTATTTGTTTCTCAACGTCATTTAAAAAGTTTTCACCGACGTCATGAAATCTGAATGTTATTTTATGTTCCTTTTGAGTTCACTGAAATCATGGAAGCCTTTTCTGTTCATTCTTTTGTCCGTTCACCGATTCCTATTTATTTGATTCCTTTTTTTTGTATTCCTCACGGTAGCTCGTGGAGACGAGCTGTAATGGGATTAGAATGGGAACTAGAACAGCTATTCTCTTAATGGACCCAGCAGAAGGAGCCTATGTAAATACCCTGGGCAAAAGTGCAATTATGCCACATAATTACGTTTCTCCCCTCCTTTGGTGTGTATCTTCTTACTATTGGTGTGGCTCACACACATCTGTGTGTGCATGAGGGTAGAGGCACATGTATGTTTGGTGTGTGTAAGCAGGTGCATGTCTGCGTGTGTGTACACAAGTGTCCGTGTCAATGCTTCTACATGATGGCCTGTCCATCAGCTGTCTTTGCTGAGGGCTATCTAGCCACACCAGGGATGTTTAGTCCACAAGGGGAAACATTTAGAAGGTAACCCAGCAACTCCAATACAAAGACCTTGACACCACACCTACAGCACATGAGCTAAGCTATGATCAGAATATTTTCCCTGATGCATTGATGTCTGATTCCCACACACACACACACACCTACATCATGTTGGACACTGACCATGATCACAAAGGAAATACGCAGTCTGTTTTTCTGTTTATCGTCCAAAATTAAACTCATGAGAGAGTTGCCTTTTCTCTCCAAACTAGTGATTTTTTTGGGGGTTGGATCTAGACCTTGGATCTAGAATTTTCTTCTCTTCCAAATGATTTGTTTTTGATTGGGTTTGGGATAAGTATGTTCGGAAGGAAATTCTATTTCCTGTAAGTGAACCAAGGCACAATTCAGAGAAAAGAATCAAGCTTCTTAACTGACATACTTGCTAACTTGGGACCCCTAGAAGTTCGATATCAGTATAAAACGCTACTTTGAGTGTGCAGTCGTGTGGTCATCTCTGCAGTACATGCCCAGTTTGAATAGGCGTGTCGCTAATTTTAAGAAGGAACATTCGAAAATGTAATTATAATCAAACTGATGAGGCTATATTTACATTATTTAAATAACATGATTTATTTTTAATCATATGTCGTCCTCTGCTCAACTCTTATGTTGTCAGTTATGTAGGCTATTTACTATAAATTTGAATGGAAATGTTCAACACACATAATCAAAACTAAGTGATGTAACTAACTATTACGTTACTCCATATTTGGTCATTTTTGACATTGAAAGGACTGTACTGTGAGAGCAGACCATATGTTTCGTTTTTTACTGTGAAAAGATGAATATGAGATGTAACCTGAAGCACGTGGGTGTATTTCATGTTTCATCACCCGTCCCAAAAACACACTCAATGAAGATATGTGGTTGATGTGAGTATTTAAACATTTATGTAAATAACTTATTCAATATGTTTCTCTTCTTTTTTCTTTTTTTATGTTGTCCAATATGCTACCGAAACTCTGTATATTCAAACTGTAATTATATAACACATTTGTAGATATGACATTTCTGTACAGTGTTCAAATGTACAAAAAAAACTATGATTCTGGATTAATTCTGTGTATATATGGTGTTTACAGGTACTAATAAAAGAGATCAATCTCTTTTTTCTTCCTCTTCTTTTTGGCTTTTCTTATGTTTGTTTTTATACCTGAATTGGAGAACATGCATTCTCTACAGACATAACCAACTAGAAACACACAACCAATCAAAAAAACAGTCGGCATCTGTTTGCAGTTTGGACAGTCAATATCTTATATGGATGTGCTGCAGTTAAAAAATAAGGTGTGAAAGTACAGTCCTGTTTTGCACATATTTGACCCTCACTAGCCCCCTTTCCAACCCTGTACTGGCAAGTCAACATTCCAACACCTTGCCCTTCTCCAACACCTTTCCAGCAGGGTGCTATCACCAGCAGCAAAACGTTGACCCATATGCTGTTAGAAGTGTGCGCTTTGGGGTAGTGTTGGGCCCGCTAAAGGAAATGTAACATGTAAGAAGTCACCCCAGCTCCAGCCTCTAACTGTGCCACATCAGCACATCAAACCAAAGACTTCAGTGAATGAGGTCACCAAGGTCAGCTTCCTGCCAGTCATCCCAGACAGACACTGAGGTGCATCCTGGGGCCAGTAGGAGCTTTCCCATTGTTGGCCCACATTGCCAAGGAATAATATTACAAACATAGCAAGTTCATAACCATGACAAACACAGCAGTGTTTACCATGCACTTGCACTATTCTGACATACTTCTCCCCCACGCTTCTCAACGCACACAATCTGGGGAAATGCTTTTCTCCTTGCCCCTGTTGAAATCGGAGGAATCCCTGATCCAAAATTATTGGATTAGTAACAGTTGTACAGAGAAGCAAATATTTACACCCCTCCTAGTGTGTTTGACTGGATGAGTTTGAGGATTAGACCTCGACACACACTCAATGTTTACACCTCTATTATGTCCACATGCTGGTGATTGAGGTTCCTTACCAAGAACTGTTGTTGCAACAAAGATCTGCTATTGTCTGTCTTTCACCTTATTGCACGCCCTTTTTCTGTCAACATTTGTTCAAGGAACTTTAGTGACTTTGTCTAAGACTTGTCTCTTTGATTAATGTAAGTAAAAATGTCAGTAACAGTAATTATCTATCTACCCTTGAAGTACCCTCGAGGGCCAGTCATGCTGCCCCTCATGCTAGTCCAGAAATTTAGAAATGTAACTGTAAAATATTGTTAATTACTATCTACTGTATTATGTGCTTTAACCCTCAGATTAACATTTTACCAAATAATACAGTTCTGTAACAAAAGACAAGACATCATGTTCTGTGTGGTTGCAGTCTAGGTGGTGCCTTTCCTGTTTGCATGCTACTTAGTTAATAACACTTATATTTAGACAAGAGGAAGCAACAAGAACTGCCCCTTTAACAAATAGCGCAAGTCTTCTAGCCTGTACAGAACATGATCTGAATCTTCGGTGTTGAACTGATGTTTTGGACAGAAGAAATGTCCAAGCATGTATTTGTCATCGTAACTAATTCCAATCGTAATCAGAGATGATTCTGTGATATGACTTTGTAGAATGTTGTTGCAAGAACTGAAAAACATTTCATAAAAGCTTATGATGGCTTTATACGAGGTGTTAGAAATGATGCTGTATGTGCTATGGAGAAAAAAGAAACATTGTCCGATTTCCAATTTATCGATCTTGCCTATTTTCTTGGACAGCTAAACAAGTATTGGTGTGACTCAGTGAAGAGTTTGGTTCTGAAAAGTGAATTGTATGAGTAGACAATTTCTGGTTAGTTCAACAGGAAATCATATCCTCACCGAGTTTATATTGTAATTGGACTTGCTTTCATGCTTTGCAGTCAGCTCACCTGCAATATTTCCCTGCAAAATCTTCCCAGGGCACTCGGAACATGCCAGGGATAAGCATCCCATTCATGCTGACGGAGTATTGCGTAACCTCCTCTGACAGACTATTTTGGACTCGCTCAGATAACAGACCCCGAGGCTCCTATCAGCCTGGGTTCCCATCGTTCGATTTAGAATCGTGTGCCTCTGCCCCCTGACATGGAAACCATGACAGTAGCACTTGACCACCACACACGCACACTCTCACTTCCTCTCCCTCCCTCACCCTATCACTCAAACCAAGCACAAACATCCAAGCACAAACAGATGCACAACATGAACACAGGCAGGTAGGGCAGTGAGTCACAAGCATCGCATCACAGGAAGGAAATGAATGAAGCCTAGGGTGATTGTAAACACCAAACCTGCAGCAGAACTAGACAGAAGGACAGCGTACTCAGTGCATTCTGCATGAGTGACTGTGTGCACTTGAGGTGGCAGCACATTTAGCTGACCTCAGTTGACATGCAGGTTGAGTACTGGGTCAATGAATGGGTTAGTTCATATTCTTTTGATAATTGAGCATCTAAATAGAGCACGATTGACCTTTTGGCCTCAACCCTTACCTTTTCAAACTGCAAACTATGGTTAACTGGACTTAGTTTATTCTCTGTGTGTGTATGTGTGATTTAAGTGGTATTTGAATGTTAATACCGTATGATGAGTGACTATAGTGCTCTTATCCCATAGTCAGGGCACATGAAACCATCTAGTAATGCAGACAAATAGAAAGTGCAGCACACAAAGTTCACGAGGGAACACAAGGGCGGGTCAGACAGACCGGTACTGTCATCACTTCAGCACTCTCCATAGCAACAAAGTGGGGAAAAAACCACGGGGGAATGTTATCTTCCTCAAGTGTTAATGGCATCCATCTGCTGACATCAAAAAACGAGAAGAGCTCTCAACTCGTCCAGACATGTAACGTGCTGCTATTTTTACCTCACGTCAACCTCTAGCACTTGTTCTCGCTATTAATACACACCGTCAGTCAATCGAACCGGGAAAATAAGCCAGTGTGGGTACATTTTCAAGTGTGCACTTAGTGAGCAAGGTCTACTGTAATGAAGTTATTGTGCTGATTGCTGACCTACACCAGATGGTTGGTGGGGCAGGGGGTCGTTGTTGGCAGAGCAAAAACGTTTGGCTGAGACAGCTATGATACAGCATGTGGGTTTATTCCCATTTTATCTGCACATAATCAAGCCGATGAATGAAACAGAAGTTAGGAAGACCTAAGTGGCTGGTTTGGACAAATTAGTACAGGGATAGTTTGTGTGATCCAGTGAGTGGTCACAGTTGTTGTGTGGCAAGGAAAGATCTTCTGGACCTAGTTGTAACCAGTGATGATTATTTCTGCTTTAACATGGTAAGAACAGCCATTACCAATATAAAAAATGCAAATAAATAAAAAGCATTGCAGGTCAATTATGAGTAAATACGATCAAACAAAACCCTTTTAGTAGTCAAAAAACACACAAGGCAGACAGGGTCTGCTCATACAGAAGAGGGAAATCAACAATCAGGTCTTTGATCAAACAAACTAATGTGAGCATAGTTAATAGTCTCGATCATGGTCAACTGCTGATATTATCCTAAGACATAATAAAGCCATATCTTTGTGGCTTCATTTTTGGCTGGTAAAACCACCAAGTCACATTCATTAGTAGCCATGGCAGTGTACACAGCAGCTGTCAAAGACTGCATTAAACAAGAAATTGCAATAGAGCATTTCACATTTTGTCCTATCGTACAACATGTCTGCATATGGCATACTCTTGTCTCTGATGTCAGGGGAGCTCAAATGTGTTTCGATATACGCCTACATGCAATTTATGTTCATTATTCTTAAACCGGGTGGGGTCAGCACCTCCATCTGTGAGCCCCACTTTTAATCTGCTCGGATACAAGCTTCCTGCCAAAAAGAATAATACCTAATAACTAGTTGGGCCTTTGCCAGGACCCAGTCACTGATGCTGAATATGGCTCTGGTGCCACTTTTGTCCGCATATATTAGCCTGGGCAATCATATTTAAACAAGGTTCATTAGCTAAAACAGCGGAGCTCAATTCCATTCAGATTTTTTCGACTATTTTAAATGTTCACAGCGCTCTCATGGGAGAGCAGCATTAGAGGGAGACAGAACGCTAATGCATTTTAAAGACGTCCGGTTCAAAGACTGATTACCAGGTCCCAGCTGTGGGCCCCGGTTGAACGTTTTTCCTTAAGGGCCACTCAAAAACACCCGGCCTATGTGTTTACCGGGTACATTTAGCATGCTGTCATGACGTTCTTCACAGGAGGTTTTGTCATATAATCAGAATCAGAATCAGAATCAGAATTCGGTTTATTCGCCATGTATGTTATACAAACACGGAATTTACTGTGGCAGGGAGGTGCAAAACACTAAACATATACAGATCTTAAATTAAGTAAAAGTACAAAAGTTTAACTATTTCTAAGAACTAAACAATCTAAGAATACAACAATTTAAATATAAAATAAAATATATATAAAAATAAGAATAATGAGCAGCGTGAATGGTCAACATAGTGCAGTCGGATACTGAGATAAAGTGGCTTATGCATACTGAATTGCCATTAGATGGACTTATAGTTAAATAAGTGAATGAATGTCAATGGGAGTCCTTGGCCTTGTTGAAGAGGCCAGTAGCAGATGGAAAGAAACTGTTCTTATGGCGTGAGGTTTTGGTCCTGATGGACCGCAGCCTTCTGCCAGAAGGGAGTAGCTGGAACAGGGAGTGACCAGGGTGGGAGGGGTCGGCCACAATCTTCCTCGCACGCCTCAGGGTCCTCGAGGTGTGCAGGTCCTCGAGGACCTGCACACAAAGCATCTATGGAGATTTGTTTACAGCATCGGTAAACAAATTTTACTATGTTTTGAATGGGATCATCTAATTTCCATATTATGAGCAGAACCACCAACATCTCACAATGTAATATAGGTAGTATCCTATGACTTGGACGCATGTCCACAAAGTCTGCATGCTTGGTCTCTCTGATGTGTAATTACACTGCATTATTTGGTTTGATTGTGTTGATACTCGTTGGTGTGAACTTTCACGTTCCTAACAAACCCAAAGAACTGCACATCTTTACTTGCTTGGTCTCCAATTGTTGGGGCTTAGTTTGATCCTTTAAATCCCTTTCATTGTTTACGATACTTACTGAGCATGTTACTTTAATGCTAAATATCACAAGGTTCTGGTGAAAGTTCTAGAAATCTGTTATATGTGTAGTGTGTAGATGTTAATAGTGTTTTATGTAAGACAAATCTTTTTTTTTTTTTTAAGCGTTACTAAAATAAGATGAATTTTATAGCCATCATGTACACCAACCTACGTGAAGATCAAACTATCTTCCTGTTTGGTTGTTGTGTATAAATGTTTACATTACTATTGGGTCATCAGCATTATTTAGTTAGAATTTGGTCAAAAATGTAATTAGGCCTACTTCAATGTATGTTTTGTATGTGTGCATATGGTTAAGATTGTGGATTAATATAACTCCTTTGATCACTTCTTTGAACAAGTATTTCAAAATGCACAACAAATTATTTAATCATGGCCAGATGGTTAATGAAATATGAATCAAAATCAACTCAGCAATTCATTATTCACAAAATATAGTGTTTACAATGTTCTCAGCGCTAGTTTGCTATGGAAAACACTGTAGTTGTGAGAACCAAAATAGAATTTTTGACTTAATGTCTTCAATAAACTGAATTATGCATTCAATTATTGCAACCAATTATACAGCACATTCAACAGCTCACATAGCGTAGTGATTCCCTTGGTGGGAGTTAAGTCCATGTGTACATAGACAAATACATATGAAGAACTATCATAATGTGGAAGGAAGAAACAGTTTTCATAAAATGACACTTTATTGCACACTAATAAACATCCACCATTATACAATAAAACACAGACCATGAGCATTGGAGATTAGGAGACAGAAAGATATATAGAGAGAGAGAAAGAGAGAGAGAAGATGGGGATCTATTTGGTCCCCCTCTACGCTGAGGTGCACATCAGTACCACCGCCCTTCAACCCACCCAATTCATTTGTCTGTGCAATTCTTCACCTGCTTTACAGACCTATATACAGCGCACAATAAATACTGTTTATTTAACATGTTTAATATAAACAAATTCCTTACGTACAATTTGTACTTTAGGCATGAGGTATAACATAGCATTTTGACACTTGTTGAAATGTATTTACATTGCTGTTCCAACATCTAGTGCACGATTTACAAACGAGCTGCTCCTTTCCATCTGAATTGAGATGTGCTAAAGTTTATTATTAACACACGGATGATGCTTAGCCTTTTGAGTGCCATCATTGTCCCAGAAACAGATAAACCTTGAGCATGACTCTTGTTCCAAATTTTGGCGCATCGATAGACGAAGTCTCCATGGGCTCAACTGGACATTTATGCAACAACAAAAAATGTCAACGGTGAAATTCACATTAACAATCCTCACAGCTGCGATTCTGAATGAGATAATTTGGCACAACCCTCCAGGCTGCTGTCGCTATGGTCCAGTCCGTTGCAGTCTGTCCATGTCCCCATCATTCCCGGTTCCAATGAGTTCACAAAGCCGCCGGAGTAACGCGAAAGGTCGCATGAGCTTACGTGAAGCCTTCGGTCTGCTTGTCTTGGGCAGCAAAGCAGTCTCTTAAAAGCCTTTCGAAAGTCTGGACTGCGACAGTAGATTATTGGGTTGAAAGCAGAGTTGACATATCCCAGCCAGTTAAAGAACACGAAAAGGTCTTTGTCCACGACCTGGGAGGAGAACACTCGGACAACGTTGACAATGAAAAAGGGCAACCAGCAAAGAGTAAACGTTCCCATAATAATGCCCAGTGTTTTTAATGCTTTTTGTTCCTTTAATGCAAGCATTTTTGAAGGTCTCTTTCTATTAGTTTTGTTCTTGGTGGCATCGTTAAGGTTATTGTGAAACCTTCCCTCACACTTGTCTATCTTCATCAGTTGCTTTTTTGCTTCTCTATACACTCGGGCATAGACAAATATCATTACAACTAAAGGTATGTAAAACGATATGATTGAGGACGAAATGGCATACGCCCGGTTGGTAATAAAGTCACAACATTCTGGATTCTCATAACATGCGGTGTTCTCATTGTCCCGCGACCAGTGCATTAAAATTGGTAGGAAAGAGACCAGCGCAGAAATAGCCCACACACTGCACACTATCACTTTTGCCCTTGCCTTAGTAAGCAAGCTTTGGTATCGGAAAGGCGAGGTGATGGCGACATACCTGTCTATCGCAATAACGCACAGAGTCTCGATGCTGGCAGTGACACACAGAACATCAACGGATATCCAGAATTCACAGAAGAAGGAGCCATACAGCCACGCGCCCTGGACTTCCAGCGCGGCACCAAATGGTACCACCAACAAGCCCATGATAAGATCTGCGCTCGCCAGGGAAACAATAAAAACGTTGGTCAATGTCTGTAGTCTCTGGTTCTTGGCTATAGCAGTTATGACCAAAATATTACCGATAACAATTGTTAAAACGATGAGACCCATAATCAATCCTATTCCGACCATCCACTGCTCAGATGCGCCATCGCCAGGAATGTCGACATCCACCTTTCCACCTTTTGTGTCATTGTTGAAGTTTATAGATGACGGACCATCCCCCATGATGGGCAGTGCGCTGTACATATATTATTCTTATTCATCAAGACAGTTTGTAGAGTTCCTGGTCCTCTTTAGTGTGTCCATGATGTAGCTTATGATCCCTCGCTCTCCAACTCCATCTGGACACCGCTTTCTGTCTGCTCAAACAGTATAGGCGATTAAGTAGTGACATCACAACTCTGGGCGACCAATTGCGAGGCTACAGTTGTTTTGCAAGTATCTCATCCCATGACAATGAACTTCATGAGAAGACACTTTTGCCTCGGTGCATAAAACAACGTATCCATTTAAATCACATTGTGTTGGCCTATTCATGCGTCTTTGCACAGTGCATTCCAGGGTTCTGCAGCAGACACCAAGTTATCATCAATTAAGGATAGCCAACTGCCTTGATTGCTTTGTTTATGTAAGCTTTTCTCTGAGGTAGTGTTTTCAACGAGGACAACTTCTCCACGTATTCATGTTTTAATGTAACTAGTTGACCTTGCCATTTTGCCGTGCTAAATAGCATTCTGAAAACACATTTTAGATTCACTGTCTTTTTGACAACAGCACACTTTTGTTTGCTTGTATTTACAGAACTTCAGACAAGGTTTCAATGCACGCATCGAATGTAGGAAGAACTTCAGAAAGCAAATCTTACATTTAGTCATTTAGCAGACGCTCTTATCCAGAGCGACTTACAGTAAGTACAGGGACATTCCCCCGAGGCAAGTAGGGTGAAGTGCCTTGCCCAAGGACACAACGTCATTTTGCACGGCCGGGAATCGAACTGGCAACCTTCATATTACTAGCCCGATTCCCTAACCGCTCAGCCACCTGACTCCCGATAAATCTTAGCTAGCTTTCATCGTTCTCTGTTTAACCGGATCAATTTTTCACCTGGCCCCTGGATTTTCCACTGACATTGGCTATCTCCCTGCACCAGGCTAAATAAAGAGGGCCATCAGTGCGCTAGTTATGTCCTTGCACAGGCTGGGCAAGAGAGGCATTTTCTGCAGTAGGAAGCTGTTACTGGGCGATAAGATCATAATTGCCCCTCCTTATAGCTGCGGCTGAGCCAGGGAACATCAGGCAGGGGCAGAAGTGTACTTAATCTGCATTCCTGGAGTCTATCATAATTACTGTTTCTTTCAGACAGACATTCACTGTAACTGGGCCTACAGACAGAGATGTTTTATCACTTATATTGTAATAACAGTATCCAGCCATACTGTTCTAGGCACCAGTGCCAAAGAAAAGTTTAAAGCAGTGTATTAAGGATGCTCCTTTTTTGGGGCTGATAAATTACAAAAAAAAAAAATAGTCATGAGGGAAGCCTATATGACCGATTCATGAAACCCGTGGAAGGATGCTTTCAAATCAAACTTTCTGGCTGGACGTTTACAATTTTTTTTCCAGATTTGATAGCCTAAATAGATTGAACCCGTCTATGGAGGAGGGGAACTCTCACCGAATTGCTGCTCCCAAGATTTCTTCCATTTTTTCCTCAATGGGTTTTCCTGGGCGTGTCTTCCTTGTCTTCCTTGAGAGTTTAGGTTGGCTGAGGGGCAGTTCTGTGAGCGTATGTGAAGCTCTCTATGACATTGCTCATATAGGGCAATACAGCCATAAATGTTTATTTGATTAATTAGGTAAACTAACAGAGACCTTGTTAAGCTTTACAATATAGCATCTCAAAACCAAACCAGGACCAAAGTATTCGTTTTCACCCTAAAATGTACCTATGGAATGTATGGTAGTCTACACTAAAAACAACTGTGAACCTGGTTTAGCTTGCTTGGTTGCATACCTAAGAACTGGACAGTCAATCAGTAGATATGCACTGTGACTATGACATGACTGACCTAACATTGCAATATCTTTTGAAAGTGTCATAGTGTCATCATCCTGTTGCTTGATGCAGACGACAAATTTACAAATACACCAGAGACCTATGTAACACATATACCTAAACCACCCCATATTGTCCTAGAGACTATAGGTTATCTGAAAGCCAGGAGAAGTTCTTTTCAAATCAGGCAAAATGGAAGAGCACAACAGAGATTGTTCTCTTCCAAAAAAATAAACATTTTCAGTAGAATATGTAATAAGAAACATTAAAATAGATTGTTCTGAAGGGGGACATCAAATGCCCTAGGAGAAGAACATAATTTAATGATATACAGAACAAGTAAACTTACAACCTAAATAACATCATAAATACTAACAATATCCAAACTGGCCCTGCTGGACTTAATCCAGAAACATTAGCGGCTCTCATCCTCCAAAGGCCTGCCAACCTACATACACACATTTGAGTCTATATAAGATAAGTTGTTTCTGTGCAAACCTTAGCTGATCATTTAGAATCAAAGCACGTTCTATCATTTCTACAGCATGCATGTATTTTACACAACGAGAAGCATACATACATTCGCTAAATATGGTTTATTGCATCCCCCATACATGACTGCATTTCATATAGCTTCCAGACTATGAAATCAATTCCCAGAGTACAAAAACATGACAGACATTATATAGCTCTGCTCTGATACAAATCATCAGGTGACATAACGCTCACCAGAGGAACATATCTTCTGCTTTGCATGCACATGAACACCCTTCCACTTAAGCCTACCCAAATGTTTCATGGTGAACCATAGAGTGCTTTCCAACACCTTTGTTTGTTTCATAATAAATGGAGGCTACCATATTCATAATAATAAATCTTCTCATTCACCCAGTAATACATTAAACTCACAATGGCTGTGGCATCTCCATGGCATTTTCCATTTAGCGAACCCCAAACCACAGAGTTAAGGCTTTATACAGGGCTTTCTGACATCCAGCTCCACTATCAGTAACTCTAGGTGAGCAAAGATCAGTGACTTGTGTATTAACCCTCGTGCTGCCTTCGGGTCACATGACCCAAAGGTTCATAACGAACCATTGTTGTGTTGACCCAATTTTACCCAATACAAAAACAAATAAAAATAATTTTCTTTTAACCATTCCAATGTGGGGGGTCTGAGACAGCCCGACAGTTAAAAGAAAATGCTTCACTTTGTTTTTGTATGAGGTAAATTTGTCGCAATACGACGGTGGGTCACAATGACTGATGGGTCAGAATGACCCGAAGATAACACAAGGGTTAAGAGGCACTTTCATCATTATTTTAATAACATTATTTGTACACCAGAACTGCTAGGTGCTGTCTATAATATTTTGAAGAAAAAAAATGTACCACCAACTATATGTAAAATGAGCATGTGGGCAAAAGCAGGTCCCATACAAATTGATTTAATTTAATTCAAGTTTTCCTTCAATCATGACTCAGTTATTGTTTACATAAACAACTTTCAATCTTGAAATTCTAGTTTTTCCAAGAACCAGTGAAAATATGAGCTGCCTCACCCTTTTTTTCATTTTGGAAGTAGGTTTAGCTTTGACATACATTGACAGAAGTTTGGCAGGGCGTGGTACAGTCTATTTCTTGTGAATACATATTTATACTATGAAAATGTTAACTAGAGTGTTTTTGTTTTACAGCTGTTCTGGTATGAAGCTTGTGGCATAAATCCCCTTTAAGCTGAGCTGGTTAATACACAAGAACATTGAGTCAACGAACAACAATAAAAATAATAAACATTACATCAGCTGTGATCGTCAGAGATGTTTATGAGTGCTCACAAATTATGATAGTTGCGCTTGAGGATATTTCAGAGTACTTACAACTGTGTCATGTAAACGTATGTGCCACATTACTGTAATTGAGTCACAGTGAAGGTACTGTATTGGATACTTTGGTGTTCATCTTTAAAAAAAATCATATATAAAAAAAATCCACAAGTGTTTCTGCATAGATTATGGTGCTTCATATTGACTGTAAGGGCAGATAAAGGACAAGGGCTTTGAAGCCATCCACACCACGAGTCATCACCCTGTTGAAAACAAATCTCATCTTTAGACCACCGATAACTGAAAAGGGGGGGGGGGGGGGGGGGGTGAAGGTTGCATTAAAAGGTAATATCCTGATTCTGAGGCTTACTCATCCCCAGAATGAAAGGACCCAACTCCGCTGGTTTCAGAAGGCGTGAGCCATCGTCACGGTGACCCCTCCCTTGGCGGGAGCTGGACCTATGTCGAGGGGCTGGGTGAAGGAGGCCGCTTTCATCATACAAGCTCCACCCTGGGCCAGACAGCAGTAAACCCATACACTGAGAGTGAGAGCAGGGCTGGGGCTTGCTGTCCTGGTCATCGCCGGAAGCTTGGTTGAGAGGGAGAGGACTTGAGAGAGGTCCAGGATGTCCCCGGTAACCACCTGGCCCTCTAGCAACCACTCATCACCTATGAAAGACAGGAGCTTGGATTGAGGAAGTACATTCAACTGTGCACAAAAGCCTTGATTGAATGTTTTGAATAGGACACACATAAGAGTAGTGTACTCATCATCGACTACCACCTTACAGCTCTTCTAAATAGCTACAATGTGGTCAATGGAAACTGGTCTAAATCAGGGAGTGAATTCCTCCTCTTTCTCTTTGTGTGTGTGCTTGCATGTGTGTTCACGTATATACTGCATGGACGCATGAGAGAGAAATAAAGAGAGAGAGTAGAGAGAGTGTGTGGAGTAAGATCTACTTTGCATGCACAGCAGCATCTCCGACAGCACAGGAGCACAGCTGGTATTTAACAGTAACTGTGAGCTATCTCAGCAGCGCTGTTCCAGCTGTGCCGTATGCCAGGGCCGGCCCTGACCAGACCAGGAGCCCACCAGGGCGTGAACCCGGCAGAGGCAAGAGAGAAGACCAAACCAACACCAATGACACGGACGTTCAGTGTGAGGACAAGCGCAATACACTCCCCTATGTATACGCCTGTATGTTAATGACCTCCATGCAAATTTGACTTTACCTCAAAACATTGTGTGGACTAATCGGTCCTCCAAAGACTGTATATTGAGACAGCTGGCCAATTTACTGTATAAAGCGCTTTCATTTGTTCATGCGGAACCAACATCAACCAGATCTTGATCCTGAAATTTTCATTCAGAGTTTGTGAGATTTACAGATGCTGCTGCTCCTCCTGCATTGATTCAGTCATAACAGACCAAGTTTATTTTCAGGATCAAGACCTGCACTGTAAATCAGTTCAGCTACAGCGAACAAAAAAGCAAATCTAAAATTAGATCCTTAACGTCATCGTTAAACTCGAGATCGTTACTCAGGTCTCACCCCTCCGTGAATTTATATTTCCGGCGTACTAGAAAAGATCAATACCCACATGGCATTTTGAAGTATTTAAGGGTCTCCCACATCACCGCAATTACTTAATTACTTCCATAAGTCAATTAATGAATCTGTTTCCAAGTTTTAAAATACTAAGACACAGTTAAACTATCATTCATTATTCTACAGTATGTAAGCGTGCACAGGCATCCCTAAGGATAACGAGTTCTTGAAAGCTTATGGTGTAATGACCTGACTGTGGGGTTGAAGTGCGTGCTGTTTTAAAAAGACTGAATATGGTTGGAGTGTTGAGATCAACAGATTGAGTAGAGGATGGGGTAAACTATAAAAGGATTACACAGATTTCGACAGCTATTACAAGAAATACTACTACATCTCGATCAATGACTCTCTGAAGAACAAAATACCCCCCCCCCCCCCCCCCCCCCCCCAAGAACTACAAAACGTTGGTGTGGCGTTGGTGTGGCCCAAAGAACATGTTTGAGCTGAAAAGCAACAACATTATTCATGTATGCAAAAAATATTCATAAGGATCTCTCTTACAATTTACATCCAATCTGTGTGTGATGGACACAGTGTTCCGGCTGACTGGGATGAATCCAGTCCCTTTAATGTGTGTTCTTCCCCTCAGCAGACAGGCTCCAGAACCTGATGTGTGTTCTTACCCTCAGCAGACAGGCTCCAGAACCTGATGTGTGTTCTTACCCTCAGCAGACAGGCTCCAGAAGCTGGGCGCCTCCTCTGTGAGCTTGGTCCCCTCTGGAAGAGACAGAGTCACCTCCATGGTCACAGTCAGCCCCGGGGACACGGCCAGAGGTGGCAGGACGATCCTGGCTGCCGATTTGGGAAGTTTGGGGACTTTGGGAGGACCAGAGGATTTGGCTGGCGCAGAGTCGACAGTCTCTGTGAGAACAGGGAACTGAGACGGGAACACAGGGAAAGTGAGGAGAGCTTTCAAGACGAGGGTTGAAAGAGAGTATCAAAGCGCGCAGAGTCAACTCCGACTTCAAACCACTTGATCCCAATGTAATCCAAATTATTATCGGAAAGACCACATGATTTGCACATTAAAAGCTATTGGCACAGAAAATAAATTTACACACGGGACATAAAAAGAGCAAATAATAACAGAGTGCGCGCGATGGGTAGTTGGTATTTACAGAGCTTTGTACTAATAGCTGGGAACATGGAACCCTGGATTATGGTTGTGTACGCAATAGGAACGGTCATTACTCACGCTCTCTCTAATACAAACACTTAGCTCCACAAGTATCAGAACAGGGACCTATTTTGGTTATTTTGGCTTAGCCTTTGAAATAATCAACTATGGCTATATATACCCTCATATTAAAACAGCACGCACTTCAACGCCACAGTCAGGTCATTACACCATTAGTAAGAGTCACAAACGGTAAGGAATACAGGGTCAACACATCGAACTCATTGGGCGTTGTCAAAACAGAGTTTAACGGCAGAGGTGCCCATGTACACACGCAAACACCCAGCCCCTCACCAGGGAAACGGTCTTGGTGTCCATGTCCAGAACCTTGACCTGGTGGTTGTTGGTGTCCGCCACGTAGAGCACCCGGCCTCCCGCCCCCACACACAGCCCTCCAGGCTCGTTGAAGGCGGAGTCTAAGAAGCCGGGCCCCAGGACGTCCCCAGCCTCTCCTGTCCCGGCCAGGACACGACACTGCTTGGTCTTGGGGTCTACCACTTTAATCTGAAGTACACACACACACACACACACACACACACACACACACACACACACACACACACACACACACACACACACACACACACACACACACACACACACACACACACACACACACACACACACACACACACACACACACACACACACACACACACACACACACACACACACAGAAAAAGGCTAGCCTGGGAACAGTAAAAAGTCTTTTTCATCTGCATTCAACCCATCTAACCTGACTGACAACAGAAGAAGGGCATGACGTTGGGAGTTAGAGGAAGACTCCTGCCCAGAGCCCACTCACCTTGTGGTTGTAGGAGTCGGCCACATACAGCAGGCCCTGTTCCGGGGCCCAGGCCACACCAAGAGGGTGCTGCAGCTTGGCCTCCACTCCTTTCCCATCCACGTCTCCAAAGGCAAAGAGATTCTGTTGTCCAAACACACGTGTTACTGGATGACCAGCATTTTGGGAAAGCCCAAGCAATCATTCCCATACAGTTCAATGGAGCTTCCTTAGGAACTATGGAGATTTTATCAAGTTCCATCTATGTTAATCAAGTCTAAGACAACATTGGCTAGTGTATAAAGTCAACCTTCTAACCCAACTAATAACAAGTGAGATTTTCTGTTATTCCAAGGGAACCCATTCTAAGCCCTTCCCATAAAAATGATCCAACGTTTTGCAAAGACACATAACTTTCTGCAATGTTTTGAAGGGGAGTTGGGTGGGTTGGAAGAGGACAGGGGTGAAAGCAGGACTGTCATGCATTTGCTTACTGGATATGAATTTAATGAGAAACACGCCATCACTGTTTAAAGAGCTGTTTGGTTCCACAAATGCCTCGTGTGACCTGAGCAACCAGGTTAGTTGAGTACTCAGTTCCTTTTTTATACGTGTGAAATTCCAAGAGGAAGTTGAAGAAATGAACAAACTGCAGAAATCACTGAAATAATATGAACTACCAATATGTAACGGTAGAATATTTCCACAGACCGTCTTTCCACTAGAGGGTCATTTCAGTGTCTGGTGCTGTGGGATCGGAAAGTAGTAGCAGGAAGTAGAAGACGTGGTAGAAAAAGGGAAACAGCCACCACACACTCTCTCCCCCCCCCCCCCCCTTCCACACACACACACGCACACACACACGCACAGGGTGAGTCATACTTGGAATAGTTTAAATAACTCATTTCATTAACCGGCAACAGAAACGCATAACAACAATGTCAATTACCAAATCCCATTCATTTTCATTGTCTGCTTCAAAAACCCGTCTGAAACTCAAAAGAGTAAATAGATGTCGCTAGAAGAGAACTGTCACAGCAGAGCAGAAATCAGGAAAATTGATATAAATAGCCTCTCGCTCGATGTCACCCAGTTTAATAAATCAAACAAATTAGATAACAGAATCTCATTATAAACCGTCTTGAAATTCAGAAAATCCTTGACATTTTCCCACACATGCCAAGTTTGCGAGAACTTTCTGCATGGAGTGTATTCCACGTCACTGGAAGCACAACCCTTGAATAAATATGTTGCTGTTCACATAAAATCAGTCAGAACGCCTCAGCTTAACTATGTTTTGTTGGGCATTCATCTGACAAAGTGGTACAGCCTCTAAGGGCTCTTGTTTCCTTATAAAGAACCTCATGGGGAGATAGACCAAGTATTGCTGAGGGAGAATATAAACTGAGGCTGATTAGAACAGTCAGGAATGCCAGTCAGAGTGATGAGTGAAAGCCTGGAATGACCGGGGCAGTCCACTGTATTCAGACCCTATATGGAGACACCTATAGCTAGACATGGGAACCAATACTATTTACAAATCATGGGGCAATAGATTTTGTTTCACCCAGAATAATGAAACAAATGGATCGGTCCTAAGAGTGCAAATGGCCTTTTTTGCATCTCAAACACTTTCAAATAATTTCAAGGGTTTATGATTTTATAAAAGTATATTTATGCTGTATATATCTGTACAGTACTGTGCAAAAGTCTAGGCACAAGATTTTTTACATGAATACTGTCTGAAATACTATCGGAATAAAAGTGCAAGGCTGAGAGACTTTTCATTAAATTATTTCTCAAGTAGTTTTGCTTTACTTTAACATGTTTTTATTTGTGCTTAAGACTTTTACAAAGTACTGTATATAATAGAGTGTAAACAGTATGTATGTGACAGTGCACAGCTTCTCTGAACGCTGAAGTAAAAAATGTAAGACTGATCCTCTTGAACGTACACCAGAACTGTGATGGTCCATAAGGAGGGAGGCTTCATCCAACAACAGTTGGCCGATACCCAGTAAAGGCATCGTCTGAGCCGGTGAGAGTCATTTGTCAGTCGACGCCAGTGTAAATGTTTCCGTTTGGGTAGCTTAGTGTGCATTACAGGTGGAAAGATGGCCTGTCCAGTTTCACTTAGGTGTTGCTTGACGTACTTAATATTGCACTGCGCTTTCTACTTGTCAAGCCGTCATTGCAAATAAGAATTTACTAATTGCCTGGATTAATCAAGGTTACACAAATGAATATACTCCCCCCCCCCCCCCCACACACACACACAAAACAAGGATGACTTCAAAGGGAACAACTTTGAAATACAAAATGTCATCACTTTACAATACCGAAAAGGATACTTGACCGATACAGGTTACTTGCCTCAATACAATCTATACCCCACTCCTACTGTGTCAATACAATCCCCCTCTCTGATCCAGCAGACAGACAGACACTCACCAAGGGGTCCCTCTCGCCCCCCACCAGCAGCTTGACAGCCCCGTCCTTCAGGGCCAGGGTGCGGACGGTGCTGCTCTCGCTGTCGGCCACGTACAGGCAGCTCCAGGGCTCCTCGGGGGCCGGCGCCAGGCCGGACGGCTGGGCGAAGCCTGCCTTATGCGGGTACGCGTTGTTCCGGTTCTCCTCGCCGCCACTGCCGGCCCAGCGCACACACGTGCCCGCTTTGGATTCTCTGGAGGAACGAACATGGAAGAAAAAAACGAAAACAACGATATGAAACACCCGACGTGTCATGCCAGTGACAAAGTCAGAGAGGTGCCAGGGAAGATCAATTAAGTATGATTACGGCTTTGACATGCCTTCAAAATCGAATTTCAAACTTGGGCCTGTCCCAAGTAGACATGGGATCCTATCTTGTGATGAATCAGTTTACTACTACTGCACGTCCTCCACGGCCGGCCGGCGTGGATGAGGTCATTATGCCGGTATCTCACCTCGCTTTGGGCAGCTTCCCATCAGCTAGGAACAGAGCCCAGATCTGGTGGGTCCCGGCCATGGCAATCCACAGCACGCTATCCTCCTCACCACCTGCCGATACAGATCTCGCTAATCAGAAAGTTCTCAGTGGGGTCGTATCGGCAACCCTCGAGTGTTCTTACGGCTCCTAAAACAGTCAAATATCCGTCATTAAATATGGAGGGAGGCTGGGCACCGGTTGCACCTTTGGCAGCATAGATACATTTATCTTTGGACTGCAAAAGGTTTGTACTCTGGGGGATTGAAGCCAACTGGAGTGGGCTGAATCATTAATGATCCCTTCATGAATATGGAATGAGTGTTTGGGAACAGTCTCAGGGGGAGGTGTGTGTGTGTGTGGGTATAATAGTGGACATACGGGTTCAATGACCACGTTGTGGAACCCTGAGGTAGCATTTCCGATCTGGATATTACATTACCTGTACACTTTAAGATATAGGAAGGCAGCTAAGCTGCTGTCTTAGAGTTAAAGTAGCCTAGCGAGGAAAGGGGCATTGCTGATTATGCTGCTTCATTGTGCACCCATGGTAAACCAAACCGAGCCCCACAACAGTGAAACAAATGACACACATTTAAAGTATCCTGATGTATTGCAACAGTGTGTATTTTCGAAACAAACAGCCTCACACGGTACAGAACGTTTCTTGTCATATAAGGATTCTGGTGTTCTTTTTTATTAGGATGTTCAGCCTTCTTGTATTGTTCTTTGATATTGTTATTGACTGAATCTGTGAGGGAGGCGGGCAAACTGGGAGGACAGCACAGAGAACTCACACTCAGGATTAGAGCCTTTGTTGTCAGGGCAATGAATCTGAGGGTTGTCATGATGAATTTTTCGAAGCATCTCTTAGTATGCACGCGGGCGCACGCACGCACACATCATAGAACTTCATCAAAATGGAAGCCAAAGGCTCTTTCTGTCAGATGAGGTCAATGCTCACTGGATGTGGAGCCCGAAAGTTTGGACTGAAACGGCCAATCAGTGTGTTTTGTGCTGCAGCTCTCCCCAAGAAGCTTTCTTTTGGTAGAGCAAGTCCTCTCCAGCATCAAATCAGCTGCTAGGTCAAAGATAAAGCACTACACACACACACATGCACACACACACACTTTCATCTTCACAAAGAAACTGACCAATCCACAGTACATGACTTGAAGGCACTGACGATAACTGTATTTTGGATTTTTCCCGAACAAAGCCCCATTCTATGAGCAACCCGTGTATTTTCAGAGATTAAGGATCTAAAAGAGAGCTTCAAAAGCGGACATTAAAACAAGATTTTTACTCTAGATAGGGAGAGGCTGTGATGGATTAATGAGACAAAGATGGAAAAAAAGGAACTTTCACTGCCCAAAGCAGAACACAAAAAAAATCATGAGATTTGATATACAAATAAACGTGTTGGTATAATTCTAAAGTTAGTCTTCAAGTTATTCAATGGCAATCACTGCCAATTAGGCACGGTATGTAAAGTTAACCCTTTGATGCCATTTCTATTGCAGCCTGTGCAGTCCCTTTGACCCCATTGAAATCCTTTTTTCACCTAGATTCTGTGAAAATAAGTGCTATTGCATGTGTTTGAGGTCAGAGTGGGCTGAACATCTCGCTCACCTGCTGTTCCAAGAGCTACATCCCATGGGGAACTGATTGGCTGCTGGAGTCCCATAGCTCCGCCCTCCTTGTCTTGGCCCTGAACCCCCATTCCTGCCAGAGTGCTGACTCGCCCCTCCAGGAGATCAATCTGAGTGAGTGAGAGTGAGACTTGTTTTGTAATGAGAACTTAATAACCTCGCAAAGTGCAAAATGGATTCCCTGACTTCCACACAACCTTCAAATGACACACAAGGTTCTATTGCAACTTGGCTGGAGTGAAGTTGCATTTAGAAGGATTGGAGCCAAATTACCTTGCGTATCAGGTGGTTCTCCGTGTCGGCCACGTACACAGTGTCTCCTTTAATGGCCACACCCTGTGGAGCACAGAAGGAAGCTTCGGAAAGGCGGCCATCTTGTCTTCCACTCTCCGGCCCTGGGGTGTTACAGGAGGAAAGGCTTACTCTACTTCTGGTATGAACACAGTTGCTTAACAACTTTAAAATATATATTATTGATAATAATAATAATGCTTCCCTCAGTGTTAATACTGAAAAAGACACTTGTCAAAGCAAAGGCATTTACCTTAAATTAGACACTTAACCAACATCATCCAGCTGGTTTTTAATGGGTAGACAAATAGCATTCAGAAGATTTTAGGATAATACCCAGAGGTGTTATATCTGGAGCAGCTGTGGGATTATGAAGTATGTGTTACCCAGTCCTTGACAGTAACCCTCAATGTCATCTAAGACAAACCTTGAAGTCCACTGCAGTCACAGCTACCATCAACAACCCTCACACAAAGCACATACATGCCCAACAACATAACCCCACCCCCCACTACCACCACACACACAAAACAGTGAAAGCCCATAGCACCAGCCTGACCCACCTCCTACAGCATAAAGCACCTCTCCAGCCTGGGACACCACCAAGACCCTGTGGTGCCCGGTGTCTGCTATCGCCAGCCTCTTCCTCCTGGCGTCCACCGCCACCTTCCCAGGGAATGACAGGATGGTGGGGGGCAGGGTGTCCCTGTAGAGTCGGATCCCCACAGGGTGGTCCCTCAGCAGGCCTCGGTCCCCGTAGTGTCTGAGGGCGGCCCCGGAGAAGAGGGCGAGCCTGTCGCGGTGGCCCTCCCCCACCAGAGAGAGGAGCAGGTTGCCGCGGGGCCCCAGGAGGACGAGCGTGGGCCAGCAGGACACCTCCAGATCATGCCACAGCCGCGCGTCGCCGTCGTTCACCACCGGGTGGCGGATGTCGTAGCGGAGCACAGCACTGCACACGTTCCGAAGGACCTTGACGGGAACGGAATTGTGGGATATGGAGTTGATTAAGATTGTTAATCTGACATTGGGTATTGCATCAGCACTGCTTACTCCACACTTATCACTGTGCATTAATTATTTGTGTAATATATATATAAAAAGGACAGTACAGGGGTTGATTCACTTAATTTGTTATTTGCTATACAATTATATTTTCTTGGGAAGTAGCTGAAACGTACCTTTTCGTTGGGAAACTTGGCAGAGTGTACTCCCACAATAACCAAACCGTCTGAGAAAAGATCAAACAAAAATGGGGTGGAAAAGATTTTATTAAAAAACAACAGACGAAGAAATATGACAGTTCCTGACCATTCAGACTGTGTGGTAGGCATTACTAGCATCCATACTTGATTTGTCAATACAAATATTTCAACAATAGCAAAGCTTCTATTGGTTACACAAAAACAAAATGCTTTTCAACAAGGACGGCAAAGTCAAATTCCTTTCAAGGGAATGAAATCATAAAAGTTTGTGTCAGGCAAGGACAAACAATCCAGAGGAAAGACAAACTGAGCTTTACAGAAAGGGACAGAGAACAGCCAGCGTTCAGACTCAACAACACTGTGTTCCGGCTCTGAATGCTGCCAAACATGTTCATTTTCTTTGGTCTCTGGGTTCAGTAAACTGACTAAGCGAACCACCAGAAAAACAATAACAGGTGCAACAAGGTTTTCACCTCAAACCATACGTTTTTGGGATGAAATTGAATCATGCATGATTGTGATTTATGCTTCATAATTAATCTGTTCTACCAGAACCTTATGTAACTACGAGCGTGGAAACTTCCAGTGGAAGTTCATGTGATTCGGATCCCATGATTCTAGCTTTGTCTCCTTATGACCATGTTAAATCAATTTGAGGGAATATAAATGTTGGTGATACTATTCTATCTGAAATGTCCTTCATACATAAACGCTTGCCATCTTTTTTTTTATAATAACGATTTTTTTTTGCTGAATAAAATGTTTACTTCAAAAACATAAAATCCTAAAATGTTATTGAAAGTGGGCAAAATGTTTGAAGACAAGTCTTTCCTTTCACCGCATCAGGAGTCCTCGCCACACGCAGTTATTGTTCTGTACATCAATCATAGTGTACTGCACGGTATCTGGCTCATCCTGTCTCACACGTCACAGCTTCAGGATCTGGATGCGTGACACAGCCCATTGGCCTCACTGACCCTAAACGTTCCCGCACGTTCATGGGTTTTAGAGTGCTTTCCTAGAACGACATAGCTTCAGGATGTAGACACATTCATAAAATAGTCTGGATGCATGGACCCTACTGATTTTTGACCTTTACAATGGACTCCCTCCTCTGGTCCAGAGACCTAACAGGAAACATCTTCTTGTCACTTGACTCCCCTTCCCCTTGCATGCTCTTTACCGATGCATTAAGGCCATGAGGGAGTCTCCCTATAGACCGTTGAAGGACGTTGCGTCTTTGTGTTAAATGCTGTGACGGCACCCTGAGGGCTTCCACATCTGTGTGGGCTGTCACTGTGTCCTCCATATCTGGTCATCACGTGTCCTACACCAGCTACGCCTCGATCCAAAGTCAAATGACATGGGCCTTCCACACACCAACAGATGGATTCATTTTAAGAGGTAAAAGCTCATTTAAATCACATTTGATGGGAAATGTGTGTTCTGAAAATTGGGAAAAGACCAGAGGACAGGCTGGAGCCTAGCACATAATGTTTCAAATGTCTAGCTATGACAGGTAACATGGCAAGAGAATGGAAGCCCCAGGGCTCAGCCGTTCTCAGCATGGGCTTCGTCGGAAGGTTAGTTCGCTTATTTGACTGTTTCCCATTTCAATATAGCTGCTGCTCACTCTGCTGTGGTTCGTCGAGCTCAACTGAAATGTCAAAAGCACTTTTGCGCCTCGTCATTCATCCAGTTTCGTCCCTGGGGCTTGAAACACGGAGGCTGATAGATGCAAAGGACAGACAGAAGCACATTTGCAGCGGTCCGTCAAAACACTTAAATTCATAACCCCGGAAAGCGAGAAAAAAAAGAAAGAAAACCACATGCAGAAGGAAAGGTAGCAAATTCATTCCATAACGCAACATCGTGTTCTACTGAAGTTAATTTCCTAATTCACAGTACTACTCAGAAGATTTCCACACTGAATAATGAACCATGTAACAAGTCGATCTAGGCACTCATAAAAAATTAAAGTACACAAACTGGGCCTACACATTATTATTTTAATATTTTAGACTGAGAATACACCTGGTCATGCTCACTAAGAACAGCACATCAGATGACAAAACTCTTCTTCCCTGTCATTGTTTTGACTAGCCAACCTTTTATTCTGAGTCTATAGTCTACAGGCAACAGAGCCCTCCACGCTGTGCCAAGACCCACTACTACCACAGATTGCAGAGAGCATAGGGGGTTGTTGTGGGGGCGGCTGCTGCTGAACTTGGCTTTGAACACTTTACTGGACGAAGAAGCATACAGAATGTACCCTGAGCAGTGCCAGAGATATAGCGAGGGAGATTGTGAATTAAAGTGTGGAGCAAATGGCTGCCTGGTGGTGTGTGTGTGTGTGTGTGTGTGTGTGGGGGGGGGGGGGGGTGTACGCAACTCAATTACTTTACTTAGATGATCGTGGTGAAGAGCTAACAATAGGCCACTTGACTGTTAGAACATGATTACACAAGAACAGACTAAAAATAAGTCACATACCCACCACAGCCAGTAGCATTGTACAGTACTCGGACCTCTGATCTGTGTGTGTGTTGTTTTTTTTTAGCAACTTTGACACTTCAAAGACTACTACAAGATCAGAAACCACTTTCAGAACGGATGACATTTTACACAGAGCGGAAAATAGGACCATGGAAGACTTCCACTGTAATGTGAAAATGTTTTGACACGATGACTGTGTGTGTACTTTGACCAACCACTTGGTCACATGAACATTGATACACACGCTAACTGTGGTTGATAATATATTGCAACATAAGGAGTAAAATCATTACCATTTAAAGGGGAGATGAGTGTGTACCTACCTTTGACGGGGTGCCTTTTCTCCAGCTGATGCAAATCCGGTAGGATATGCATGCAGTTTATGCAGCAGTAGGTAAAGAAGTCCAGTATCACCACCTTGCCAGACAGCTCTTTTGATAGAGACAGTGGGCCTTCTGTATTTAGCCATTCCAGACCTGGGCAAAACAACCCCAATTACAAATATTAGCATTAATAATTTATACATCGCCTTCTCTAAAAAGTTTGAACGGTTTTGTTTTGTTGGTGATCATGTATTTTACAAAGTTGCAGTGTGATCGCGTGCCTATATGATTATGATGGTCAATGAATAGCCAAGCTTGTAGGAAAGGAAGGACATAGTAATATTTTCTGCAGAGAATAGCAGCATGTTACATGTTATAAACTGGAACGGATCCGAATATGGTGTGTTTGAAATCAGCATACGACTGGCTAAAGGACCGCGCAAGCGCTGCAGGAGCTGTATGACGTTTGCCAACAACTCGCGATTCAGAATATTCAACTTGCTATCACAGTGTGAGCTAACCTTCCTCAAAATCGGGAATCTTCAGATCTTCTCTTTCATCTAGTTTTTGCAAGTACTGGTGCACAAGATGTTCTTTCTCCTGTTGGGTTGTAGCGTCATCTAGGGCGTTGTCCAGCTGACTCTGAATGGGAAACAAAGTAGACAAGCTGCACTGGGACGCCATCTTTGTAACAACAAACCGATTAAGTAAATTTGTTCATTCATATGGGTATTTTCAACATTAATTACATAGGACATTTTCAGACAAAATCAAGATAAAATATTTAAATGCACACTAGTGATGGTATTTATATAAATATATCGTAACACACCGCTACAGATTGTTCCAGTAAGATGTTCATAATTTTAAAAAAATCGAATGTGTCGAATCTACTGAAGTGTTTTGTAACATTGCACAACATCACACTGTACTGTGAGGCGGTAAATTTCTGTGTCGAACTCCATGGCATGTTAGCAGCTATGAGACGGAAGGTTAAAATACATCAAACATTCCTAATTTCTTTCCGCTTTTGAGATATTGGAAATAGTTTGGTGTCCATTTCGCATGTCGAGATGTCAGAAGTAGACGATGAAAATGACATCTGGGAATATAAGCCTCTCCAAAAGACGAAGAGACCAGAGACTTCTGGACCGTCCGATGGAACGGTGCCCAAGAGAAGACTTGTCTCCAAACGAGCAAAAAAGGGCGAGATAATGGTAAAGAAAACAGGGAATAATGCTATTTCTAAAAGCAGAGGTCCCAATGCAACAGAAACTGAGTGTATTAGTAAAGATTCCACACCACGTTCAACTGTCACCTCTACACAGTCAAAACAAATTGACGGGACCCAACAAATTGACAAGGGTGACGAAGAGGCTTTAACTCCTGGAGATTTCTGTCCTGTGTGTCAGATGCCATTCTCTGTATTAGTAGTCCAGTCCCAAAGGTGGCATGTAGCCGAATGTCTTGAAACCCCAGTGGATGAGAGCAAAGGTATGTAGAACATTGCAGACCTGCTTTTAATGAGATATATAATAATGTTTACATTTAATACCAACTTGACCTCTTTAGTTCTCTTGATTCTCTTGTTTTTTCCTGATATGGATAGAATGCCCAGATGGAACCCAGTGCTCCTCCACAATTCCAAGTCACTACAAAAGATACAACCACACGCTGCTAGCTCACTTTCGAGCGACAAATGACCCAGCCTTCATCAGTCCGTCTCAGGAGAGGACATCCAGTGAAGTCCCCAGCGGCAACTCTTTGGACAAAGAGAACCAGGGCAGCACCAGTTTAGTATTGGAGTGTTCCCAGAACAGTGCAACAGGGCTCCCCACTCAAGGCTCTCCCAGTAGCACAGGCTGTGGAACCTCTACCCCCTCAAAGCTGACTAACGCTCTTTTGCTGTTGAGGTCACCTGCGCCTGAGGACATCAGGAAAAAGAAAGGCTGGTCACCTTCTGTCAGAGGTGTAAAGTCTGCCACATCACAAGATAGCAAAATGGAAGAACTGACCCCCATTGTTACAGATAGGGAAAGTCCAGCTATTGAAGGAGGCTTTGTCAAAGCAAAGCCCTCTCCTTCCAGTGATGATGGAATCTCATATTCTCCTCTCTCTGAATTCCCTACGGATCATGAAATCAGTGGTGGCCAACCAAGAAAACATCTGTTTCCAAATAGTTCGTATGAAAATGAGAATAACGAATCAATCATTCTATTCAGTGACGATCCATCACTTGATGATGAGGCTCTGTCGATTGATGACGAGCTCTTCTCTGACATATCTCAGTTTGAATCAAACGGTGACACCCAGGTGATGTCAATTAGCTCATTAGCTGATAGCAATCACAGTACGTTCACAGCTGCTAAAAACGGCCTTGCCTCCCCTTTGAGAGCTTCAGTAGAAAACACTTCAGTTCCCAGAACCAGCCACAGACTCCAATCCCCACAGAGTATAGTGTTAGAACAGCTCAGAGAACACATTTCTAGCACAAACAGCAGTAACGCCCTTCACGCCAAAAGTTTAAATGCATCTCCAATAAAAACAGAACAAACTTCAGCAGTGCCAAAGAAAGGGCCTTCGTCTCCTAAGATCTCTTTAACTCAACTGTCTCAAGCAAGCATGGCACCCACGAAGGGGCCGGCCAAGGCGGGACCATCCTCTGGCCTCAAGCAGACAGACATTGGGGTGTTTTTTGGGCTTAAACCTCTGAAAGAGCAGGCTGCTGACACTGTGCTGCCGGAGCAGAGTTCAGGTCCAGGGTGTGCTGAGGCCTCCAGAGGGAGGAGGGAGCGTGGAGGACGGCAGAGGAGGAACAGGGGGGCCAGTGCTGATGTGGTACTAAACGTGGAAGAGACCCCCAACAATGAGGGTACCCAGAAAACTCAGGAAGGAGGAGGAAGAAGGGGATGGGGAGGAGGCAGGAGGTGGAGGAACAGGGGGAAGACCGATGGAGAGCCAGAGGAACCCAGGCGATGTCCATTCTACAAAAAGATTCCAGGCGAGTTCATGTCTTATTGAGTCATGGTAAGTATTATTGGGAACGCATACAGTTTTTAAATGTAAAATGTTCATCCCCCAGGGACCAAGTTTGTTGTGGACGCTTTCCTGTACGGAGTGATAGACGGCATCACTGCATACTTCCTCACCCACTTTCATTCCGACCATTACGGAGGTCTGAGGAAGAACTCCACGTTACCCATCTACTGCAACAAGGTAGGCCTGCTGTGGTCGCTCTGCACAATCTACCTGCTGTTTTCTCTGCATCAGTAGGGCACGGCCCCCCGGAGGTAACTGTTAACTTATTAGAATCCATGCCAGTGACTAATTAAAACCTCTGAAGCAATGCTGTGTTGTAAAAAGGACGGAGTGTTCAGATGAATGAAGATTATACAGGACAGACGTGTTCCTGCCAGCATTGTTGGTGTCGCACTGAATGTGGTCAGGAAATAAATACTGATGCATGCACAGGACTCTAGCCAAGAATTCACATTGGCTGCAAGAGAGCATTAAAGAGTTGTATGAGAGCCTTTTGGAACTGTTGTGAACACCCTTGTCCCTCATCCTTTCCCGAAAAAGGACATTTGTCTGTTTGGTATGAAACTGAAAGTTGACTAAAATGGATACATATGAAGAAAAAAAATTGGCCCATATTTTCCCCAATGAACCTACACTCTTGCTCAAACTGTAACAACTGACCACTGAACTGAAAACCTTGTGTGCTTTAGATCCTTAACTTGAGATTTTACAGTATATGAGATAAATAACATGGAGTTGTAGGATTTACCCATGTTTTACCCCAATTCTATTGTGCAGCATTTCCAGGATAGTAGGTCAGTTTCTCTCATGAGTCATGCCCTGCTAACATGGTCCACTAGCAGACCTTGGGGGTTGAGGCTAAAACAGGACAGTGGCCTGAACAGAGGTTTCATGTGGACAGGCCCTATTTCTTTTATCATAATCCTCATGAAAAATGAACATGCTGAGTTCATGAACCAAGTTTTAATATGCCTTCTCTTATAGGTTTAAAACAACTCCCTTGGCTACCCCTTACAACAACTACCCACTTTGATTTCCAGTATTAAAAGATTCGAATGACATAATCTTTCTTTACAAACAAGTTAAGAACAAAGACCCATGTCTATCTCGTTTTCTAGGCCCTGGAGCTGTCAGTAAAAGCACTGTACGCGCTTGAGTTTAATCGGTTTGTTTGCCTTTGTGTAGATGCAGAGAACTAGACCTTCAGAATCCAGTACTGACAAGCACTAAGAGGCAGGCCCACAGTTGGTTTTCTGACCACAGATGGCAGGCTGAACGCTGCTTTAATGGCTGTCCCTCACTGTCAGATCACAGGGAACCTGGTGAAGAGCAAGCTGAAGGTGGAGGAGCGGTATGTTCACATCCTGCCCATGAACACCGAGGTCACAGTGGATGGAGTCAAGGTCATCCTGCTGGAAGCCAACCAGTGAGTATCAGAATCGGGCTCAAATTCTATGGCTATATCAGAAGCATATACAATTCCAAATGCTTAAGTGAAAACAAACATTCCAGCCCCCCCCCCCCCCCCCCCCCCCGGTGGGGAATGTTTGTTTTCATCTCTCAGATTCGTCATAAACGTGCCACGAACTGTCCAGCGTTAACAGGGGTCCAGAGGCTCCATGTGACTCTGTAGCCCTTGTGTCGGTTAGTTACCCCAGCAGCGGATGTTCTTCCCCCTCACCTGGTCCCCTCTGTGACCGCAGCTGTCCGGGGGCTGCCATGCTGCTGCTGCTGCTGCCAGACGGCCAGACCGTCCTCCACGTGGGAGACTTCCGAGCCGACCCCTCCATGGAGCGCTACCCTCCGCTGCTGAGCTGCAGGGTCCAGACCCTCTACCTGGATACCACGTCAGTCCCTCGCACGCACGCACGCACGCACACGCGTGCACGCACACGTGAACACACTAGACATGTCACTCCGGGTTTTCTTGATGTTTTCCTTTGTCAGATGACGGTAAATGTCTCCCCTGATTTTCCAGAGTCGTCTTAAAAAAAGAGAAATACAGCGGCCAGACCACTCCATCATGCAGCCGTGTCATCACGGTGTGGAACCGCAAGTTCAATATCTGTCCTCCACTGTGACGGCAGACCTGAGTGCTTTATTCTGCTGTAGACACACACACACACTCTGTCACAGACTCGTTCTCCTCCTGAAATGTACGCTCTCCCTCTGCCTTCCCATCACAGCCAGCGCTGTCCTGGAGCAACGTCGGCTCATTACCTCCGTTCCACGCTCTGCCAGGCACCCAGATTTACACACACACACACGTAGACTTCAGAAGTCTTGAACTCTTTTCTCACTCTGGGCCACTCCTCTGTTCTTTCCTTCTCCCTTTTCTCTCTCTCTCTCTCTCTCACCCCCCCCCCCTCCACATGTACTCCCAGGTACTGCAGTCCTGAATACACCTTCCCCAGTCAGCAGGAGGCCATCAGCTTTGCAGCCAGCACAGCCTTTGAGCACGTCACTCTCAACCCCCGCACCCTCATAGTCTGTGGCTCCTACTCCGTGGGGAAAGAGAAAGTCTTTCTGGGTGAGTGGTCTGGACTAGGAGTGTGTGTGGAAAAGCCATACCCTGTAGACCAGTCATCAGGAAGCTGATTGGGCAGTTCTGAGATTGGAGGGCAGAGGTTTGTGTAAAGTGTTTTTTTTTTTTTTTTTGTGCCTAACCAGCCTATTTGAGATTGGAAATCTTGCTGTATAGAATGTGAGAGGGTGTGGATTTGCACTCTTGGGGTATTTTTAATGTCGAAAGGATTCCGGATGTAAATGTTGGGGAAACATGTATGTGCCTGATTATTTAAATGTCTTTTGTTGGTAACACACCATTGTATTTCTCTTGGGTTTGAGTTTTCTCCTGTTCCTATCTGGCTCTGCAGTAGAGAATCATTTGAAGTGGCAGACATGTTCTGAAAGGGGGTTCCATTGATAGTTTGTGGATGAGTTGGACATGTCAAAGGCGAGCTACTCCATCTCCAAGATGCCCTTGGTTTCAATGAGTTATTTCCTGCCTTTTGTGTGATGCCTGTATCCCCCCCACCTCCTCCTCCTCCTCCCCACTACTTCAAACAAACGCTTGCACAACACATGCACGCACGCACACACACACACACACACACACACCGGTTCTTAAAGCTGAAAGAGACCATCTCTCAGTGAGTGTAGAAAACACTTAAGAACCAAGGATGTTTTTTACAGAATTTGAACTGGGCTCAGATCAGCTTCTTCCTCTGGTATCTGTACTGCTGAACATGTGTATTTAGAATAACTTCAACAATTACTACTGTATGTCTACAGTGAAGTTTGGAATATCAGTAGTGGAAATGATGTTGCTTGTGCCACAAAACATAACCAGTTATCATTTGTAGATATTAAAATCCCAAACAAGGGAAGTGTTCTAAAGCAAAATGTTTTACACTGAAACTTGCTATAAGGGAGTTTGGGCTTTCCTGGGGATATTAACAGATCTTCTTTTGGTCAAAACAACCTTTTACAATCCTCGTTCATACTGTGCCTTCTTACATTTGTGAAATAACCTATACACTTAATACTGTTCAATTACATACCCATGTACCTACAATGCTTTTTAGAATGGGTATTATGTCATTAATGCAACCCTTTATTGTAGAACATAGCTCTGACCCTCTGTCCATCCCAGCTCTGGCAGAGGTCCTGGGGTCTAAAGTGAGCATGTCCCGGGACAAGTTCAACACCATGTGCTGCCTGGAGTCCAAGCACATTAAACAACTCATCACCACAGACTGGAGGGCCGCACAGGTCCACGTACTACCCATGATGCAACTCAAGTTCAAGGTAGGTTCATCAGCATGCCCCACTTTGGAAGTAAGACATCTCATGGAATGTGTTTATTGAGCAGATGCTTTTACCCGAAGAGACGTACAGGGGGGATTTGAACCTGTGAACACTTGATCTGCAGTCAGGGGCTCTAGCGTTGAGCTCTACCTGGTCCATGTTGTGTGGAAGTAGTTGTAGGACTTGACTCAATCCCTGTGCATTACCATAGCACAGCAGTTCTTGTTTGGCAAAACTAGCCAGCTACTTGAAACTGTAGAATCTGACGGTATAGACTAATAAGTTTGTTTTTGTTCTGTTTATTGTTTGAAAAAATACATTCCTAGGGGTTGAAATGAGAGGTTCTGACTTAAATGACGACTCCCGTTTCCCGAAAATAGGACAAATAAATGTTTTCCTGTATATTCTGACAACCTATTAAACAACCTCATCCATTTCTGCCTACTGGTTGTGTATGCACATCTAAGACCCGAAGTTTAAACAATTAATATGCTAATTTATTTAAATGACCGTGCTGCAAGCACAGCATCTCTCTCTCCCAAGAAGTACAACATTTCAAACTGCCATCTGCAGCTCTCCAGATAGTTCTCAATGCTGGGACAGAGCCATGACCAGTCTTCACAGAAGTGCTGATTCAAAACTACACTTTTCTTTGGCGGGGGGGGCCCAATGTCCCTGCCATGCATGTCTGAAGGAGATACCCTGGGACCAAACTAGAATACCCACAATGAAGTTTGAGCTTTGAAATGCATCTTTTGAGTCTTGTCCACAATTGTTCTGAATATTTATTCATACTTTCATGTCGCTGCGATAGATTGACGCGCTTGTGTGCAACAGAAATTAATTGAATGCTGCATATGATGATTCATCATAAATGGCTTAGTTGTCTCATTACCGAATTATTGTGGTTTCTGTATTCCCCGAGACACGTTTTCTAAACACTGCAAAGTTTATATCCTGCTGTTGGTGAAGGGAAACCATGATTCAGATGAGAGTTGAAAGGCCTACCTAACCCCAAATGTAGTCCAACCTTTGGACTACAAAAATAAAAATAATCTATACTATAAATATCCCCAAATTATATGATGAATGAATGAAATGAAGGTTTGCATTGTGAAGTTCAATTAATTTAAACCCTTAATGTATCTTAGAAATACATGTAAACGTTGTTGTAGACGTACTGTGTAAATGTCAAATGCCACAAAAGATGAATACTAAACAGTACAATAGGTTAGGGTGAGTGAAAGTGGAAGCTTCACTATTCAGATGTGTCCTTATGTCTTTCCAGAACCTCCAGGCTCACCTGGGCAGGTTTGCGGGGCAGTATGACCAGCTTGTGGCCTTCAAGCCCACCGGCTGGACCTTCAGCCAGAAGGTGGAGGTGGTGCAAGACATCCAGCCCTACACCAGCGGCAACATCTCCATCTACGGTACGTCTCAGTCGAGCCCAGTGGTCTTCAACCCTGGTCCTCAGGGCCCCACTGTCCTGTGTGTTGGAGTGATCCCCGGTCCAACACACCTGATTCACATGAAGGGTCGTTATAGTTATCGTCGCTAAGCTTCTGCAGAGCTTAATAACGACCATTCATGTGAATCAGGTGTGTTGGAGCACGTGTGTAGGAGCAGGGAAACATCTACAACATACAGGACTGGTCTAGACTCAAGACCGTCCGCATCACATTAGGATTAATAGTGTAGGTGACAGGTCAGTATCTAGATCAAGTATATGTATAAAAGTATACATCAAGTGTAAAAATAGCACTGATATCCATCTATCTCCTGCATTAATATAGTTAAATAATGATCTGAAGTGTGCCCACACTTCACTTTCCTCAGATTCCGTTTCCTCCTTTGCCGTTGGCTAGACTCAGCTGGATCAGGTATCATGTTCAGACAGCATGTTCAGTAGGCCGTGACTTTATCTGATAGCAGTGATTCAGCCTTTTTCTTTCTGCCCTTCTGGAAATGTTTAGACTACCCAACAACACCATCCGTCCAGCATGTAGCAGCACACACTCAGCAGCTGTGGGAGGTGACCCAGAGACTCACGCAGCAGAACCCATATGCAGTTCTGCAAACTCTCCCGATTTAAAATTTCCACCTCTCAGCACCTCGCTTTCTCTTGCTTTTTCTCTCGGTCCCTCTCCTTCCAATAACTGTGTCGCCCGCGCTCTCTCGCCCGCGCTCTCTCGCCCGCGCTCTCTCGCCCGCGCTCTCTCGCCCGCGCTCTCTCGCCCGCGCTCTCTCGCCCGCGCTCTCTCGCCCGCGCTCTCTCGCCCGCGCTCTCTCGCCCGCGCTCTCTCGCCCGCGCTCTCTCGCCCGCCCGCTCACGCCCGCCCGCTCACGCCCGCCCGCTCACGCCCGCCCGCTCACGCCCGCCCGCTCACCCCCGCCCGCTCACCCCCGCCCGCTTAAACCCCTAAATGAAAACGACTCTAGAATGAAAAGATCGAAGCCTTTTCAAAATGAACCACACCACTCAACGTCGCCTTGCCCGAAGTTAACATCTGCACCGGTTATGGCCATTTTTCAAGAAGTGTCATTTGGAAATGCCTCCCACAAATGCAGTCCCCTGACAGGACCAGTTGGCGCTCCCCCTCAGACTGCCTTCATGCTGGCTTTCTGTATTCCGTGGGAGACGCACAGCTGCTGCCGCCTCCCTCTAACCAAACACATACTTATTATTCATTGGACTTGATGGCTCGTAATAAGGGAGATTAGGAAATTCGTCGTTTAGCTTTTAGTCCAAGAGCGCATCCATAATTGAGGAGTCTGAAGAGTTCTCGTCCTGCTCAACTTTTTCTGGACCTGGAAAATGAAATTAAATACCTTGAATTTAGGATGAAGGAATGATCAGGTGATGAAGGAATGATCAGGGGATCTGATTATAATTGGGCCCCGTGTTGGTCTGGGTGTTGAAAGTATAGCCCCCAAACATGGTGGCCTCTACAGGCCAGGTAGAAGGGGGCCAGGTAGGGGGGGCCAGGTAGAGGGGGGCCACGTGTGTCTTGTGGTGTTACTGGCTAGTGAGTTTCTCCCAATGCTAAGAAAAAAGCCACTTTATTTTGTTTTTTGGCATCTAATCGATTGTCTGAGTGAGATGTTCTTTTTCCTGCCAGGTATCCCCTACAGCGAGCACAGCAGCTTCTTGGAGATGAAGCGCTTCGTGCAGTGGCTGCGACCCCTCAAAATCATCCCCACGGTCAACGTGGGCAGCAGGGAAAGCCGGAAGGCCATGGACACATTTTTCAGCGAGTGGCTGGCGGAGGCGAAGGCAAAAGCAATATGAATCCATAGTGAGAGAAAAAAAGTTGAATCCATATAATATATATCTATGAAGCGAAGTCTGGCTGTGCCTCCAGTATTGACTGAAATTACACTTGACAAACCTGACTGCTACTGTGACCTTAGGTGAAAACCTATTGTATTTCATTTCAAATTACATGGTCACAGGTTGAAAGAAGGTAATCTTTTACTTCAGTTGCCATGGTCACCTTTTATTTTTAACTGAACTTCCCCTGCATTGTCAATGAAGGAAACTTTTGCTACCTTGAAATACCAAAAGATAGTGTTCAATCTTTCTCCTTTCTTATGCTGTCCAGTATTTGTTCATTTTGTTTAATGTAAGAAAATGTTTTAATATAACTTGGAATACATTTGTGTATCTGATGTCAAGTCATTATTTTGTCATCAGGTAAAATGTCATTGCTTGTCTAAGGCTGAAATGCTGAGATTGGGAATGTGTTGAGGCAAATAACTCCCTGTCTGATATTTTAAAAATAGCTGAAAAGGTAAATCTGAAAGTATTTCCAGAATGATAGATATCTATTGTAATCATGCATTTGTTCAAATGGTTGTGTGCAACATTGACACGTCTTGACTCAACTGCCTGACAAGTGATTTTTGTTTTGGGGTATTACAAACAATAAAAACCTTGTACAGGCAAGTTATATATTCTGGCATTTTTTTATAAGCCTTTTTGTGTGTAAATGTATACTGTGTCAGTGTGTGTGTTTAAATATCTAGAAAAAATCTATGCTTGCAACTGATATGGCAATTAAGTGAATGCTTTTTCATCTAAATTTACATTTAGCAGACGCTCTTATCCAGAGCGACTTATAGGGACATTCCCCCGAGGCAAGTAGGGTGAAGTGCCTTGCCCAAGGACACAATGTCATTTTTTGCACAGCTGGGAATCGAACTGGCAACCTTCAGATTACTAGCCAGAGTCCCTAACCACTCAGCCACCTGACTCCTCAAATTTATCATCCAATTTGAAGAAGGTCGTTTTATAATGTATTCTTAATCATCGAGAACTTTTATGATTCACTGTAGAGGTCAGTAAATGCAATTAGGCGGGGTGTCCCTGTGACACAAGTTATGCATAACATTTAGTGAATATGATGGATCTCGATGGAACCAGTTGTGACGTGGAAATGTCACCGGAAAAGTTGTAGGAATTCTTGGTTTTAGAAACCAGACAATGAGGGGGCGTTGTGACTGGACACTGGCAGTTGGACCAAAAACCAATCAGGATTGACCTTTAGCGAGACAGGAGAGAGTGTGTGTGGATCAAGCATCTAAAGGTGCTTCTAAATTCACCTACACACCGTATAGGTACACTGTTCATGTATCGGTGGTGGGGATTGCACAGACAAGGCATGTGATGGTGTTAACTGAACACGCCATAGACTAATCTGGTGTTGTTGATTTCGTTTAGTACCTTCCCTAATACGCTAAGCAGTGGGCGCACGCAGGGAACCTCTCTGACCACACATCTTTCATCCCCCATCACGGTTTATCACACCTCTCCTTACAAGGTGACCAATCAATGTAAGGACCCTCCAATTACACACCCTGCCCACTGCCATTTTGAGGGGATTCTAATTGTAATGCTGGTCTCATTCATTCTTTACTAGCGCATGACATTTATCACAGTGCGACCAAGATCCCATCCATTGGAGTTTAAGACCCAGAGCTTAATGGAAAGCCTGTCTCATCTTGACTGGAAGGAGTGGCTGCAAGGACACATCTAAAGCAGGGAGAAGGAGCTCCCGGCACTGTGTTCATGGCACTGTGTTCATGCACTGTGTTCATGCACTGTGTTCATGGCACTGTGTTCATGCACTGTGTTCATGCACTGTGTTCATGCACTGTGTTCATGGCACTGTGTTCATGCACTGTGTTCATGGCACTGTGTTCATGGCACTGTGTTCATGGCACTGTGTTCATGGCACTGTGTTCATGGCACTGTGTTCTGGCACTGTGTTCATGGCACTGTGTTCATGGCACTGTGTTCATGGCACTGTGTTCATGGCACTGTGTTCTGGCACTGTGTTCTGGCACTGTGTTCTGGCACTGTGTTCATGGCACTGTGTTCATGGCACTGTGTTCATGGCACTGTGTTCATGGCACTGTGTTCATGCACTGTGTTCATGCACTGTGTTCATGCACTGTGTTCATGCACTGTCTCCACAACACATCCTGCAAAAGTCACACTGAAGCCTTAAAGCCTCAAATGAAGGCTTTTTTCTTCTTCTTTTTTTTCACTTTTTACACATTCCAGCCCACGTTCCAAGTAAGATATCAGTTCTGTCTTGTACCTTATCAACCTAAGATGGTAATACCATTCACCATTCTAAGCTCTGAACCACCCATGTGTTGCTGTTTCGTCCCATCCTACACAAGGACTGAAACAGTTAAGTCCCTCTTTATCTTGGTGTAAGTCAGCCATCTACTGGTTTGAGTTGTAAAGCTTTTTTTCTCAAGGTGATGCAAACACTTTCCAAATGACTAAGAACTCTACACTAAATTGTTCCAATGTCCTCAGCAAATGCTTCTCGATTTTCTAGATCAGACTGTCTAGTTGGAATCATAAAGTATTTATGTAATTGAGGACAATAAGACAAATGCACAATCCAAAGCTGTATTTATTTAAGCGATTTAATACATGGAATGTAGAAACCTGTAAAAGGACAAATTTACAGGAGCCAGTATGTACAAGGCATGTTTTAGATATAGTGCAAATAGAGAACAGGAGTAAAACGTAGAAATAATGTGTGTAATGACATCTCTGCTCTCTAGGGGGCGCAACTGGACTGTGGAATATAGGTCATTACATTGCATTACATTACACAAGTCAGAGGAAAGTCAGAGGAAAAATCATTTTCAAATCAAATCAAAATGTATTTGTATAGCCCTTTTTACAAGCAATGTCACAGAAGGCTTCACATACGCCCATAGAACTGCCCCTCAACCAACCTAAAGCCTCAAGGAAGACAAGGAAAAACTCACCAGAGGAGAAAAAATGGAAGAAACCTTAGGAGGTTAGTATAAACAGAGGTAGCCACAGGGCTGGGACTGTGATCGGCACAGCATCACAGCCCGGTTCCTGATTTGTTCAATCAAAACTGTACATATACTTCAATAGATCACATATATAGGATCACAAATCTCAAGTGTTTCCCCTGGGGTTCATGTATAAATCGACACATTGCAATCAGCAGTGGGCTGAACCCTGTAGTGATTGACTCCCAAAGAGTATCTATTGACAGTAAACCAGAATTAGCTTCACAATTCAACAGTGTGACATGGCCTTGTCAAATATTTGGCACCAGCTTATTATGATGCCTCTGATCATTAAAAGGGATGTTTGCAAGGTGCGTCACGAAGCAGGTTTATCATCACAAAGAAGTTTCTGGTAAATGTTGTTTTGTCACATACTTTTAACACCCACATATGTTGGGGTTTCACTGCCCAACTAAGCGCCCTCGACTGTTTCAGGAAGAGATTTGACACAACAGATAGGATCCGGATTTCAAAACAGGCAGCACACCCTCTTGACCAACTAGGGATGGTTACACAACATGGAGCCATATGCCTGCCACTGAGCTGAAATTAGGGATGGGCCTATTTTCGGGCATAGGCCAGCCCTGATGATGGGATCTATAATTGGAGAATACTGAGACAAGGCAATGTGCACTTTCAGGATGGAAGGGTAATCTGACAGGTACTGGGTCACCCTTTCCCTAGTCTGGCACCCCTCCCTATTCCAGCAGTCAGCACTGGAATATACAATATAGATCATTAGAATCTCAATAAGAATACAATAAGAATCCATACAGTAATTATATTATAGCAATGTCACAGATGTTATGGACCTACATGTGTGCACTGTAAAGGTCCATATTAACCCTCGTGCTGCCTTCGGGTCACATGACCCAAAGGTTCATAACGAACCATCGTTGTGTTTACCCAATTTTACCCAATACAAAAACAAATAAAAATAATTTTCTTTTAACCTTCGCAATGTGGGGGGTCTGAGACAGCCCAACGGTTAAAAGAAAATGCTTCACTTTGTTTTTGTATGCGGTAAAGTTGTCGCAATACGACGGTGGGTCACAATGACTGATGGGTCAGAACGACCCGAAGATAACACAAGGGTTAAATACCCTGAACTACAGGAACCATGGTCAGGCACTCTAGAAGGCTTTTTTGTTGTTGTTGATTACAGAGGACTCACATATTGGAAATGAAGGTTTAGGGCATAGGTTCAGACCCAGGTAGACGCAAGATGGTCAGTGTCACCTGCAATGAGTGAATGAGAAGAAGTTCATGTCAGGGGCTGTAAATTGTGCACCCAAAACATATTCCCACGTATTAAGTATATGAAATGTAGTGCGCTTTGAGTGTCTGTATGTGTGCGTGCCTGTCCATGGTGTGTGTGTGTGTGTGTGTGTGCTTACTTGTTCTTTGAGGAGTTTTCTGAGGTAAGTCTGGAACTCTTCCACACTGCCAGTGTGTAGGTCATTTATTGCCAGAATTCTGTCACCCTTATGGAATGGACAAGTGGTCTGGGACTGGCCTGTCCAACCGAAGACACTACAACACACACACATACACACACTGTGATTATACACACACTATGTAAACCCAGATCTGTCCTCCTCTCCTCAAAGCCCTTTGGTCCATGTGGTCTGCATTAAACTAGCAGTGTAGGAGTCCCAGCATTACCAGTCTGCTTGAAGCCACCTGCGATCCACACCACAGTAAATCCTTGCTACATGACCACTGGCATTTTGATTAATAAGATGTAAAGATGAGTGGTACCCAGACAATAGACCTTCACAGTTGGCGTCAAGAGTTCATGTTTGGGCAAAGATCACATGTCAACTCCTGTCATGCTGACAAATGACAGTGTGCATGCTTCATTTGCCTACATAAATCCTCATAACAGATGCCGCAAGAAGAAAACAATATGACCACTGTTTCAATAGGCTACATACCATGGTTTGCCTTCCACATCAGATACCATCAGATGCTTTTTCAAATCCTCCCGGTTCACAATGATATCTTTCTCCGCAAGAAGCTCTTCCTCCTTGCTAATGAAGACAAGTTATGTAAAATAAAGATGACGTCTTGGCATCAACATCACCAAACTCTAAATTGATTTGGGTTAACCTGCTTCAGTAATTGTGTAAATCACCTTTGGATTAAGCTGTGCTCCTTCAGGTGTTTTGATTGGGTCATCACCACAGGAGGACCAGTTTCATTCTCAGTGGCACTGCTATCACAGGCTGCCTGGCAGTCCACCCTGCTGAGAAATTAAACCCAGTTAGAAAACCCCACAGCACAACGTTTTCTGTGAAAAATACTTCAGAAGCATCTGATATATGAGAACTAGATCCATGCTCATGATAATTAGTTTCCTCATTCAGAGACTATCCTTCCTTTCTTACCGACACTAATCAACACCAAGCAGACTGAACATTCCCACCGCGCTAAAAATGAACCCAAGGGTCACGCACTGCTCTTTTTTGCAAAGTCCCACTTTTTATTTTACTGTACAAAATACCTCCCACTTTTTTGCAGACATTTTCAACAAACACTGGATGAAAGTAAGGTTTAGTTGATCATGTTGAATTACAATATACTATTTGGATACAATACAAATCCAAATGTTTTATTCACAGTGTATGTATAATCCAACACAATGAACATGTCACTGTGTACCTGGTGTTGGGTTCATACTTTGGGACAGAGCTTAAACAGACTGGCTTGACTGGCTCTGATAGATTCTTTTCATGACTGACTAGTAACTTGTCAACAATACCTGCCAGGACTAACAATGCTGTTACTGTCAGCAGTCTGGTGAAATATTAAAATATGACATGAATCAATAATTAACTTAGGGATGAACCTTTCATCTGGACCTGCTTCGGCCTCAGTTGGCGTCTTGAGCTTGTCGAAAACTTGAGTCACAGACCTAATAAGGCTGTTTGTGGTAAACTCTTCAACTTTAGGGTCCCTGTAAAACGTACAAAATACAGTGCTTACAAAAAACACTGACCCAAACAAAGTTGGGTATGTGAACAGACAAAGAGAGACCAGTTCAATGACAAAAACGTACACTTCAAACGACTGAACAAGGGAATCCTTGTCTCTTTCTTCAGCGTCCTTCATTATTTCAAACCTGTGACACACACGCACACACAAACCAACACAGACACACACACAGTCAACCGTTTTCTTAGGCAAAATAGCCTCGATGGCAACTAAACACGTTCCCAACTGCTAAAAATGACCGTGCGACTGGAGTACTCACACTTTATTCATTTTCATGTAGTAGCTTTTTCCGTCATCCTCATAGGCCTCCTCATCTTCACTCTCCTGCAATTTGAAGACAATAATAACACCATGAGGCATGTGTGTGGCATTGTGTGTAGAACATTGTGTGTGTGCATGCATACAAGTGTGTGTGTGAATATAGTCTTCTTCTGTACTTTGACATAAATACACCAAGAGAAGGATGCATTGGTCCAGACCAGACTAAGACCAAGGTGCCGAACAACCTGCCTTATTTTGATTCTGAGGCTGGAAGACTGACTTCCTGTTTGTGCAGGTGCCAGTGAACTAGAGCCAGAACAATCACACACAGGAAGGAGGTGCTACATAGATGGCCAGGACTGCCTCTGTCCCACTATACAATGTTTATTAGAATTGTGTGTACCTGGATCGTGTGATTGAGAAACTTCTTGGGATAATCGTAGTAATTATTCTCAGGCTCTTTCACTTGCTCAGACAAGGGTCTCCAGGCATGTTCCACTGCCTGTGGTTTAATGAAAAAAAATGAAATTGAGTCAGAAGTGTATTGTGAAAATGAAATTCAAATCAATCCCAGCTCCAGTCATTCCCATGTAACTTTCCAAATGGGTGTTTGGCCATACAGAAATAATATTCAAGCAGAAAAATTGCATTGGAGGAAGAGAGAACACATTGTTACCACAGGCCCAGGACCAGCTGTCACTTCTTCATTTCCCTGCAAAATTAGGAAAATCGAATACATCATACATCTCAAATATGAATTAAATCATGGCTTATGCCATTCAGATTCAGATGCATTGAACTAGAATTGTATTCAAGGTAACACTTGACAAAGCAAGCCATATATCGAAAATAAACTGGAGTACACAGGCAACCTCCTGAGACCCCAAGCTGCAGCTGAAGAACAACAGACATCACCACAGCCTGGATGAGCACATCATCTTTAGATATGACGGCATGAGGCAAGTACAGCTGTGTATGTCTGTGCCTGTGGATGTCTGCACATGTACCAGAGATGCCTTTCTGAGGAAGCTCTTGGGATAGTCATAGAGCGGTATCTCCATAGAGAGAGAGAGACGTTGTGATTCCTGTGAGTCAAGCAGAAAGCAGAACTGGTGTCAGTTTATTGTGACGTGGAATTTATGTGGTCCAAACCAGTTCCCCAGGTCCATCATCACCTTTACACTGTCCGTGGACTTTGCCATTGGTTGATTTGGTTCAGATGCAGACCTATCTTTCACAGGTTGGGTCTGGAAAAAAGGTTTGAAAGAGATGTGTAGTCAGTGTGGTGATCAGGGTCTCGCAATGATAGTAAAATATATCAACATAAGGTCAATTATGACTTAAAACATCAGTGCATGTATTTTGTATTTGGCTAAAAGAATTAAACAGAGGAAAAAGAAGATCATGAGGCGAACTTATAAATATGAATCAATTTACAGCAAAATCTAAATTTGAATTTACATTAAGCTTAACTTTGCTAAAAGTCTTACTTGCAAATGTAGAGCATGAAGAGCACATGTTCAAGCATGTCACATGGCATTAGGTGAGTTTTGTTTAGGAAGATAAGGTTTGTCTCCTTTTGCGTTATAACGATCAGATATCTAGGCACCTAACATCATAACAAACATACTTTATAATGTATTTCTGTACTGTGTTTGTGTATAGACAGAGACACGTCTCTGAATAGTTAAAATCATGTTTCAATCACAACTGTAAAGGTGTCACCGGTACAGTGCGATCAAATGTGGCACTTGGCAACTAAGACTCACCTTGACAAATGTTGCCGTGTTCTTAAGGGTGAAAACCTTTAGAACAGGATCTGATATAGACTATTAGTAACAAATACAAGTAAAATCCACCATTAAATAACATTCAACAAAATGATTGCAATGCATAGAATTTAGTCAAAGACTGTTGTAGATGGATATTATATTTAAGAACTCATTTGTTTTGGTACCAAGGTTTGTTTTTGTGATACCGTCAGGTTACTAACAGATGACAAGAAAAACTGGATTGCCAACATTACACGGTAGATCAAAGAGTTTTTATTTACCTCAATGGAGAAAGAGGAATCATCAGCCAATTCCTTTCAGAGAAAATAAACAGGAAGACTTGAATGAAAATAAAGCTATTTAAAAAGATGATATGATTAAACTATGTACTTGGTCTAAATGCCCTTTTTGTACATTTGTCTCACAAAAAAATGTATGAGTGCATGTCTATCATTTCAGTACCTTTGGCATACAGTTTGTGTGTGTTTACAAAGTTTATCCCAGCCTTTTAGGCAATGTAAGAGAATGTTGATTACCTCCGGATTCAGCATTTGGTGTGGGCGGTATTTCAGAGCCTCATATATGTCCCAGAACCAGCCATCAATGTCGCAACTGAAAACATAAACATGGCAGCCATGTTCAACAAAGTGCAAACACTTCTTCATGCACGGTTTGAGCTTTTACATCAAATAGAACGTTTGTAAAAAATATTGTGGTAGGATCAAATCACTTATAGTGGACCTATGGCCCAACAAATGAATCACTCTCCTTTCAACCCCCATTCATTTGATGTCTAAGTCCAGAGCATCGTCTTCAGTTCGTTTGTATTGTTAGACTGCCAGAAATAGCAGGACCATGAAGGGAGTTGTAGAGCATCGATGAAGTGTTTTACTACCCGTGAAAGTGTCAACAAAGGCCCTTCAACCATTTGAAGGGACAGGATGGGTGTATGGCCCAACCCAGCTGGCGAACACGTCAACCCAAAGAAGCAAGCGCCTCTGACCTACTTTCTACTGGTCCACTTCTACAGTACAGCTACCCAGGCTAGAGGAACTGCTTGTCGTAGGATTAACCAACAGTTTAGTATCAAATAAGGGCACAGCAACAGCTGAGGTGACAGCTACTTTCCTTCACCAACATATAATCTTCATTTGATGTCAGTCAAAACAGAATGTTTTATAGAATGACTGTTTTAAAAATGGCAGCGTCATGAAATTTGGTGAGAGTGACACACAACATTCAGCCATGTCTTACTGGCAGTCAGTGATGTAATTTTCCTGCCTGTTCCTTGTAACTAGAAGGCATACAAAAGTCTGACAGACCTGTCCTCTCCGATAAGGAAGTATTCCCTGTCACGAGCCTTGATGTAGAGTACGCAGTCTGGAGAGCATTTGAAATTCCTGTTGATCCGTGGCCACTGGCTGTGCTTTTGAGGGCTCGAGTACAACAGGGAAATTCTACAGTGAAGTGACAGAGTAAAGGGTTCACAATGACACAGTATTGTAACCGTCACTTGTAGGATTATCACATGTTGAGAGTCAAGTTTGATTAATAATGTTTTAAGCAGAACATACGTAGACAACTCGATTCCCCCTAATGGTTTTTCCCTGTCCTCTGAACTCTTGAAGTATTTGAACAGGTAAGATTCGTCCTTCATCTTGAACAGCACAAAGAAACGCCGCTTCCATGAGTTCTGCCGATGGACCAATGAATTATTTTTTATCTTGGAATTAGAAACTTTATAAAAAGATGGATGTTTGTGATTGTCAAAAGATACAGCACAACATAAAACACAGATCAAAATGTTATTATGCAAATCATACAATAAAAACACAGCTAAGAGCTATAACAAAATATGACTTTACATACTTTTTACAGTTTACCATGACGAGAAACAGTACAGTATCTTTTGCGATGGCCCAGAAAAACTCACCTTTGTTTTGATTGGACTTGGGGGAGGAGACTTCAACAGGTATCCTGTCCTCACTTCCTGTACTCCTTCCACTGGCTTGTAGAACACAGCGTTCGACACTGGTTTCATCAAAACACAGGCAATACGATCTTTAATTCCAGATTCTACTCTTCCCTACAGAATCATCCATGAATGGAAAAGAACAAGAACAAAACGCCCCAACTCAGGCAGCGCAAAGAATCCCACCAAACCTTTCATTTTCAACAGTTCTGTCCATTTGCCCACACTAAGACTGTCTTTTAATGACATATGTGGTTTGTTTCAGGTTGTGAAAACAGAACTGCTTTTCAAAAGACATCCCTGGTTAGGTGGGTGAATCAACATACTGTATAAGCTCCAGGCAAAGGTACTAAACAACAATTGACAGACATACTGTACCTGAAGATTTCTGGATACTCTTAGGCATTGTGACACTTCGGTCTTATCCACTGTCACACACAAAAACAACAAGAACACCTGTTACTCCACCGCTCTTAAAATGATGTCAGTGATGCAATATAAACAGACAACCTTTCCAACACACAAAGGCAATACAAATAGATATATCACTCAATGAACTAATTGGTGTGAGTTTTTACTCCATTCACTGTCATGGGCCTTTAAAAAAACAATACAATGAAACGCCTGGTGAACAAAAAGCTGAAGAGAAGTCAAATCAAATCAAAATGTATTTGTATAGCCCTTTTCACAAGCAATGTCACAGAGGGCTTCACATACGCCCATAGAACTGCATAGAAGTCGTGTCTATTTACCAATAGGAGTTCCACTAAAGATGATGATGGAATCTCCCCTGTCATCTAAAGGTATGTGATCGTTCGAAAGCGGGCCCCACAGAGTACCGTCACACATGTGTGATTCTGAACATTCCAACCGACTATTTTCCGATAGACAAAAACTATATGAAAAACGCTATAGTATTGTTTCAAAATTTACAATTAGGAGGCTAACAAGTAACACTAGCAGGTAGTAGCATTGCTACGAGTATTATGCTAGGTTGCTAGGTAACGGAAGCTAACTAAAACTAGCTTCCGTTTTGGAAAAATAACTCACTCTGGTGGAAGCGTCGGTAATATTTAGAACTCACTCATAATGTGTCTGAGCAGTAGAAATATGTTCACCTCCCGTCTAACTTCACAATTGAGAGTTGTTATGACAACATTAAATCTTATGCTGGACGGAACAAAGTTTACAGTTTGCATAAAGTTTTGCTCTTGTACTTTTCAAAAATAGTTATTTTTTACCTAGTCATAACCATACAATGTAAAAGTTACATCAGCTTACCTGCTTCCACCTGTAGATTCTCCTACCTAGGCGCGCTGAGAAGTCTGTAGAAGGAAGAACACTGTCACTCACAAAGAGGTGCCACCTTTCATAAGTGGAGTTTCTGGTTAGCTATGAAGTCAGCTGTTTGCAGTTCCCGGATTGGACTGCCTGGAAACTTTTCTTTTGGCCGATAAAAACATCTTGAATGCAAACAGAAATGCCTTCACCCTGTTCACTATCACACAACCTGGTTCCAAGGTATTGTTTTTCCTACTGCCTTCAGGCGGGGTATGACTATGGAATGATGACTGATATGAGCGACACCATGCAATTCACTGTCACTACCGTTGCTGGCAAACCCATGAGGAGGTTTTCCTTCTCACCATGGCTGCATCATCATCGCCCGTGCTGTGGACCACCCCGATGTGCATGAAATTCATTACTGAGGATGGTCGTTTATCCCCCATAAGCCAAATGTGACAGTGGTAATACCCTTATAGGCCAAGTGAGTTAGTTTTACATGTGACCTAATTCTCAAACATCTTGTTAACGGTCGTGTCTGTCAGAGCTCTCGTAAGCGCTGCACATGGCCGTACTAGCACCTATCACTGCACGTTCTCAGAACAGGTCAGCATGTTATCAATGCAGTGGGTACTGCGCAGCTTGCCAAGCTGAAGCTCCAAAGATGCCTTGAGTGAAAGGCTGAAAGTGCTTGATATGGTTGGATAAAAGACAGGGCACCTATTGTTTTAGATTTCTGCCACGTCAGAATTCCAGACAGGAGGCATATGAGTACATGTGGCAGCTTCTCACTGTGTGTTCATATCCACACTCCATTTGTGGCATGTGTGCATGCAATTTACAAGGCCCATGGGTTCAAGGCTGGCATTTATAATTAGAACACCCTGGCATCAACCGTTGACAAAGATCCATCCATCTGTCTGACGCATGCAGCATGTGATTACAAAACATGGTCGCGGAACGTTGTTTTCTTTCCTCTCTTGATCAATCCCTGTTTATTTCTTGTTTTCGCGTTACAAACACACTACAATAGTCCCACTCACACCCAGGCAAGCCACGCACACACACACACACGCACACACACAACGACACAAAGATTGTGTAGGGTCAGGGGCAAGCTGCCATAAATAGCGCTCTGCTTGACTGCCGTTCATTTTAGTGGGGCACAAAGCAGCGCTGAGTGACTGACTAGGGCTGCTGCTCCTTCCTCAGCACTGCAGGAGTCACCCTCTTGTCTCTAGAGTTTAGATTTACGTCCTTACTCCCTGAATGGAACAAGGCACATGCTTCCCAGGGCACCATGACATCAAAGTGGGGAGGGACAGATAGCTAAACCTTGCTCTAGCCCCTATGCCCACATTGCCCAATAGCAATGCTCTCCCATTGCAGGGGTATAAAGGCCTGACTGACATGTTTGCTTTGTTGAGTTGGGGAGAGTCTTCACTCACAGAGGGATTGTAGCTGCTGGCATTTGTGGGAAGAGCAAAAGAGAGAAGGTCATACGGATGTTGATCATGAAGGGCCACAATCAAGTACGCGGCTTCCAACACACCTTGGTTTGATGTCGGAAATATGCTGGTATTGCCTTCACCTTTCATCTCTTTCTTCTAATTCATGTCTCCTTTCTTATGCTTTGAAACGCTGTCAGGAAACACTTGTGAGTCATCAACAACACCTTCAAAGGCAAAGAGATGTGCTCGCCTACAGAATGAAAAAACTTGGAGCCAAACAGGTGGACCTTACAGTAAGTCCTCAGCTCCTCCATCTCTGCTCTGCACTAACAGGAATATTCAAGTTACCAACATTCGGTTTATCATAGCCTCTGAGTAGTGGAAAATTTTGACTTCCCTTCCTAGTCAGGAAAGGCAATCTTAACGACTACATACATTTCCTGCATATTTATTCAAATGTCACTTCTTTATCCATTCAGAAAACAATGTCACCTCTTTTTCCCATTCAGAAAAAAAACAATGAGCTGAAGGAGAAGATCAAGAAGAAGTATGAAGACATGAAGAGGGTTTTGGATGAGGACCTGAGGATCACTCTGACCCAGCTGGACATGGAGTTTGAGGCGACCGAGCGCACCATCGAGGCGAAGATGGAGCGCTGCTATCACTTAACCCAGGAACTGGACCAGGACCTATCCCAGCTCACCGCCCAGGTGGAGAAAGACAAACAGCATGTCTACGACAAGGTTAGTCTGAAAGGACAGAATTCCAACTGTTGATCGGAGATGTTAAGTTCGGTGTATGAAACGATGGAAAGATTGAAGGCACTGTAGATTCCTACTGGTCCTGAAAAATGACAAGTGTGATTCTTGCCTGACGACCGATGAGTCATTTGACCTTTATGCTGTTCCCATACAGAATGCAGAAACGGAGAAAAGGTGAGTCCACACAATAGTATCTACAGCTTCTTAATAGTACATGCGTTCATAACAGTGTTCCCTGCTTCACAATCGTGACTACTGCTTTATAATAGCACAGACCGCTTCATGATGGCGCTTCTACTGCCTCATAAACGTATATGTAGCTTTCTGTTTGTGTAAACTGTCCCTTTCCTTTCCATCAGGATTTCGGAGACACTGAAGACGACAGATCCTGACCTGATTCAAGTGGATGAGTTTAAGAATGAGCAGCTCCTGAGTCTGACCATCAACCTGCTGCTCTTCATCCGCTCTCAGGTCCCTGTGACCAAGAAACTCTTCCAGAGCTGTGAGTTTGTAGAGGGTGCGTGGGCTTTAGTAGAAGACGTGTCTGACTTGTCATGTGCCTGTGTCTCAGGTGAAAACAGGCCCGTCATCAATTCTGGTTCAAACCTAGCATGAATGAACATTCATATCATTTCGTTTCGTGTATATATGAGTGAAAAATATTGCTTGGAATCTTGGATAATATTTAATTTGAGGAGCGAGTTAAACCTAACAGCCTAAAAGTGTGTTTAAAACTGATGGATTTTCCCCCCAGATGCCTCAGAAGTTGTCCTTGACTCGGATACTGCCCACCCTAAACTGATCATCTCCCCTGAGGGAGACTTGGCCACGTACACACAAACCTGGCAAGACCTCCCAGAGACCCCCTCCCGTTTTGACACCACCCTGTATGCCATCAGCCGGCAAGGCTTCCGCGAGGGCCGCCACTACTGGGAGGTACAGGTGAGCGGTAAGACTTACTGGGAACTCGGTCTGACGTATCCCAGCATCCCGCGCAAAGGCCGCGAAGAGGACTGCTGGCTGGGCCGTGGGGCCGAGTCCTGGAGCGTGGAATTTTTCAATGGAGACTACACGGCCTGGCACGATAAGGTGTGCCACGAGCTCAACCACGTCGCCGGCCAGCGTTTCACACGGATCGGGGTGTACTGCAGCTTCCCCGGGGGGCTGGTGTGCTTCCTGGGGGCTGACAGCATGACCCCCCTGCACTGTTTCTGTGCTGGCACCTTCACTGACGTCCTCCACCAGGCAGTGTGCCCAGGCCACGACAACCAGGGGACTAACTGGAAGCCTCTGCAGATCCTCGATGCCTCCCGGTCGGCCCCTGTCCTCTGAACCCGGGAGAGATGCTAGTAGTGCATGCCACAAACAACGCTAGGTTACCTGTTCTGAATCGTGCTTTTGTGCTTTTCCATGCTTTAAAATCCAACTGTTGACTGATATCTGTTTATTGCTCCCAAGTTTTGACTTTTCTTTCTTGGGAAACGATCTTAACACGCTCCCTTTCTAGTTTGTAAAGGTTTCTACTAGATCACCATATTGTTACCATGTAATGGCAAGTTTATAGTACTGTTGCCCAAGGTAACAAAAAAGAACCACACAAAGTCATAATAAAATAGGATCGTCATGTTTAATACAATAAAATAATGTTTACATAGGCATTCCTTTGATGAAGTAATTTAACATTGTATTGCCCCAGATTCAAAAAGGGGCCATAGATTATGGCAATATTTCGAAAATTCACAATATTTCTTTTTTTAGGGATTTTGCCTCCCAATACTACTATATACTTTTTTTTTCTTTTTTTGTGCAAATCATTTAAAATATATTCTAGAGGACAATAGCATTTACCACTGGAAAGCATTTAAAATGTTACCTCTAAAAACAGGATTGTTTTCCCTTCAATTCCATTCCAAAACAAGTAGAGCACACACTCCTTTCAGTACAGGTTGGGCACTACATCACTGATCAGAGATTCATGTGTCGAGGGGATTCAAGGGTGCTACTGTGTGATGAAGGTACAGTATGAGTAGTTGGTAACATTTCTAATTGTTGCCAGGATACTGTTCCCCATCTGGCTTCTAGAAATATTGTGTGATAGTGTAGAAAAAGAAAAAAAGAAAAGAAAAAGACTGGAAAAAAGAAATGGCAAATAAATTAAATCTAGCAACAAATGTTTTCCCAGTGTTACTGACTAGTGGTAGCAATACAATTTGGAGAGAATGCAATGTGTGAATGGGGACATGTGGATTGTGAATGGTCAGACTTATCACGACCAGTAATAGCTGCCTCTGTAGATAACAGATTATTTTGGACTTTTTGACAAACATGCAGTGCAACACCGACCTTACAGCTGTGCATGTGTGCTTTCAAGACTCCCAAGGCATCGTCTTGTTAAGGGCAAATAAAATAAAATATTGAATTGAATATTGGATACTCAATGCATAAAGTGCCATTAAGACAAAATATTTTAAATATAGTTTTTTTAATATGGACTTTTATGTTAATTACATAATTGTTACCAAAATGACTATTTATTGTTCGAGTAGAAGGCATCAATTTTGAAATGAAATTTTTGAAATTCATCAAAAACTTAATGATTTATTTTTAAGTGGGATCTTAAATTGGACTATAAAATAAAGGGACACCCACATTTTCTTAATTTTCTTTTTTTACAAACATTTCAGGCATTTTCTCATTTCAAATTAGTGCACACTATGCTTGCATTGAATTTATTAAAAAAAGACAATGCTTGGTGCCTTTTACTGACAATATATCACATTGATATACAGTTAAACAATGTGGTCATTTGTGATTTTAGCCAAGATTAAAATCATCTTTAAAATAATTGTTCCTCAGGTCTGACAAACAAATTATTCACTGCATTGTTTCTGCTCAACATGACTCGGTAAATATAAAAGATTTAAGAAATTGGCAGCGTTGCGCAAGAAACAAGAAAATGAGTTTAAAGCCATTAAAGTCCATTCATGAGATAAATAACTAAACCCTGGCACTGAAAAAATACATGGACAACAAGCCCATTATTTTGATAATATGTATATACAATACATTCACTTCACTGGTCAAAGTTTAAATGACGAGCAATAAAAGTTAGAGAACTGTTTATACTGCCAGCCTTGTAATCTTCAACTTGATGAAAAATGCATGTAGCCTACATACAGAAACCTGGCGAATCGTCCAGTTTTGTCCTCATTTCTTAAAAGATTAAATATTTCCTATGCCCATGATCCACACTCACAACTGTTTTGTTACAAAGCAGTGTCACAACTTGCTGGCTATGGTGTCTGTGAGGCTCAGTAACACAAACAAACTGTGTTAATCCCACTACTTGGTAACCTGAGGTTGATCACGATTCCATTAACATCTACATCTCCCATTAGTATTCCGGCCACTAATGTTAAATCATTTAGATTCGATATGACTTATAATGTGCTGTATGTTGAAGGCTTTGCTTTAGGAGTTATTCTTGAGGACTAATGACAGAACAAAAACAAACACAGATATCCAAAAATGAAAGAATCCGGTTCCCAGCTTTACATTTGTCACCACCTGACTCATTTCAGTAAAGTCAGTCCGTTCAAGCTATCTTTCATAATGTAAAGTGCTTTATATTGACTAGTGTACATCCTTGTCAGTTATCATGCCACTGATTTGTTATTGGCAAGGTTGTTGTCTCTATAACCTCAGTATTCTGACTTTAACAACAGCACTTTCCAAATTCACGAGGACGACTGTTAAGTGCAGAGAGTTCCGGAACGTTCTCAACTGCTTTCAAACAGGTAGTGTATAACAATGCGATTTAATTCCAAAACTATGTAAAACTTAAAGTCGTGAATTTTTAAAGTCATGAATGGTATGGCAACTTTGCTCAACTGTCGATTGTTGTTTTTTAAGGATTGCTCTAAGAACACTGGACAAATCTTGGTTAGAGGAACATACACTATAATCTACGTAAAGCACCCATATCCATATTAGGACAAGCTTGGAACCTGATGCAACCATTATCAGATAAAACCCACATCCCCAACTCTAAAAACAACCTTTACATGAATGGCAGCAAATTTCCGGGTTTGTAAAATAACATGGATATTTCACACTGCCTGTCGACAAGGATCGCACACCAAATGTGACATCATTATTCCAAGGAATAACCTGAAGAAGAGGCATGCATCACCACCAACACACAAAGTGCCACTGTAGAAATGGGTTTTGGAGAGTTTGTTAAGGGCCCAGCCACGCTACACGTGCAAAACGGCGTACATGCCCAAACGGTGCAGCGTTCCGCTGGGCCTGGGTCATCCCTGAATGTTTCGACCGCTCGGTCAGTGCGTAAAGAAGTCAAGTCAAGTTAGTCAGAAGGGGGGGGAGGGGGGGCTTGGTCATCGTAGGCGGTCAGTTGAAGTACAGCTCTTTGGTCAGCATGGAGACCACGCACGGGATCTGCTTCTTCTCGCTAAAGCGCGGGTCTTCAGACCACGACTCAAAGCTGGTGGCCACCATGTAGTTGACCCGCGTCAGGATCTGCATGATCTCCAGCTGCTTGCCGAACTCGTTGAGAACGTTGCAGAGTGCCTGGACGAACCAGGAGCCTCGCCCCGGATTCCTCCATGAGTAATATCCTGGAAGAGCAGCGGTGTCACTCCCTCGGCATGGTCGTACAAACGCACAAACACGTACCGGACACGTAGGCATACACGCACATACACGCACACACACACTCTTAACATCGACAGGACTTCAAGTGAACAATTACCAGCATTCAAGTGCATTACCAGCCATCATGGTTGATGGAGCCAAGCAGGGTAGGTGTGAGGCGGTGGCGGGGCTGGCTGTGGGGTGGCTGTCAGACTAGCGGTGAAGGGTGCAAGCAGCTGGGTAACAAGGTTACCTGGAAATGTTTGGGAGTTCTGGGGTTTACCTGGCACGGTGGAGTAGGCAAAGAGGAAATCCGCCTCAACGGGAATCTTATGCCTGGGATTTGCATCTGTCTCCAGGGTGTCGTTTGGGGGCCCCGAATCTGTCTGGATGCCATCGTCAAACTCTGAGCCCCGACATGCCTGTCGTGGGACATTAAATTAAATCCATTATCGCAAACCGTATTTCCACAACATTCCCCCCCCCCTTTTTTTATGCCGGTAGCATAAAGCGACTCTTTAACTGTAATACCTAAGTACTTCTCTCATTTGAACATTTCACACGCTCCACCCCCTCATCTTATGTGCCGTCAGGATCTTCAACATGGCCCTATGGTTTTAGGGAACATGTGCTCACCTGAATGAAGAAGAGTTTGGGCTTGCCCACTAAGCTCTTGCACATGTCTCCCCTGAAGAGCGACGTCATGGTCTTGATGGGCATGGCTCCGTCCGTGCCGTAGATCATGCCCTCCTCGCCGTGGCTCAGCAGGATGCAGGCGAAGCACGAGCTGTCGGTGTGGTCCTCCTCCGAGGCTGGGGCGGGATTTAAGAGAAGAAGGGAAAAACAAAAGAGAAATATGGACACGTCCAGAACACAATGCTCACACATTCACATTTGGCAACTGTACAAACAACATTTGTACAGGTGTGTGTGTCGTTTCAAATGGAAATGTCACACACGTTCAATCCGGGCACAGAAAACCTATTCAAAGTGAAGTGCTTCACACTAAACCCAAAGAGCACGCTGTTGTAAGGAGCTGGGTCTAACTACAGAGGGTTGTGACCTCGTTAGCCACACTGGACCACTGCTTTCCCCAAGCTCTCCACTCGAGACATTAGCCAACTGCAGGACTTGACCCCGAGAGGGCCCCGCCGGGGGGGGCCCCGCCGGGGCTGGTTCCTCACCCTCTTTGAGCAGACGCTCCATCTTCTCACAGGTCTGGTCGTTGTAGATGCAGACCTCGAAGCCCAGGCTCTTGAAGCACTTGAACAGCTCGCCTGCGTCTCTGTCCGTGCCGTTGCGTACATTCATCCCTGCAGCACAGTATGTCACAGCCTTATTGTATTCACAGCTTTAAATTGTATTTGTAGAAATATGTCAATTTCTATACATTTTTAAGTGGTAATTAAGTAATGGCCAATTATAGGTCTGAATCAAACAATGGAATATCACTTATCAAGTATAACTATGTACATTACACAAGGTAACTTCTGTTATAATTCCTTTATAATACACACATGACACTTTCTGTATTAATCGAGAGGCATCCATGTTTCCTTTAAAGTTAGACTCTGGAGAATCAGTCCTGACAGGATCACAGGACATTTGCCAGAGAGAAAAAAAACTGCTCAATTCTAGTAGGGTGCAAGGATAACCCAGTGATTGAGAATGCAGTGTCTGACAGGGACTAAAAGGAATGGAATATATCCTCTTTCTACAATGTCTTTGGTGGGTGAGTGCCCTGGTCTCCGTGTATGACGGAACATTCTGGAGATAACCTTCATGAAGCTGTAAAAAGCCTCAAAGGTGGTAATTGGTGATAAGCAAGTCGTCAGTTTAGACCATCATATATGTTAAAGAAGTGTGTCCACCCCATAATTCCCATGAAACGAACAAAGCCCATACCCGTCTTTTCGTCAAAGTTCTTGTTGTTGATGATGATGCACTTGCCCATGCGCTGGTGGCTCATCTTATACTGGAATGTTGGTGAAACGATTCTGTAATGGCTTTCAGAAGAGTAGTCCTGCTCCCGCGCCTGGCCATCCTTATTCTTCTTACTGGGGAGGAAGACAGATGGGCAGGTACCACACACATTTCAAACAGACAGCAATGTGTAGGAAATCTACATTAAATCCCAAACGATTGTGGCGTAGGCTAGTTGTCAACTGTAAAGCTGCAGCCTGTTCTGCCTGAATACTCAAATAAGAGTAAAAGTATATTAGATCCACTACTACCAACAAACATGGTTGTTAGACACACTACATTCAGATAACGCAGGACACAGCAGATCTAGAATTTTCCCACATAGGATTTTCCCTTTTCTCTATTAGATACAGATATACGCAGTTGTCTGTATATAGACTACAATCCCAGTTCTTACAATTACAAACGTGTCTACTGACAGAAAGCAACACAACAACAGCAACACTCAACCTCAAATATAAAAATATGAAACAAGGTTATGAACAGGGTTTACAGCTAAATGAGCAGGGGATCAAGACATCTTGAGTCCTCTATCAAATGACGACAGCGGAAGTAGGAAAACCGCGGAAAATTACACCTCAAGAAGTCGTTTCCGGTCAAAACATTTGCATATCCATTACCTCAACACACCCAAGGACAGGCATTTCAAGATATACTGCTAAACTGCATCCAGTGAGCCAATACTCACCCCAGCTTACAGAATTATCACAATATTCAAAAACACCCAGAACCACTTACTCAGAGACCATAGAGCACATACATTTTGAAATAAGGCATTAAAGTCATGGCCAAAGCGGTTGCAGAAATCCACTTGAGGGTTAACAATGAAGCTATAACATGTTTGGCTTGCGCAGGTATTAAGAAATCATAAGCGAATCAAAGGATATCCAGCGACAGAGTCAATCTTTCACATGAGTGACAATTCTCACAGACCTGTCATATTTCCATTCTCAGAGGGATTCATCCAGATAGGTGGACCACAGTGGCCTTTTGGGGCTGACAATGTCAGCACCATTTCCAGAAGAGCCTAGTCATCAGGTTACTACCGTAACAATAGGAACCCATGCTCAGGTATACACGCCCACACACACAAACACGCACACACAAACATCCCACCTGGCCACACTCCACTTCACATGTTATCCAGAACTTTACAGAGCTCTCTCCCATGGTGCCACTGTATAGTGAGTCTGAGAATGGGCAAAGAGCCCCAACTGTGGGACCCGCGGGGAGGGGGAGGAAGGGGCGGGTGGGTGGAGGGGATGGGGGAGGGAATGGAGGTGATGGGGGAGGGAGGAAGTGAGGGGGAGGGAGGAGGGGATGGAGGTGATGGGGGAGGGAGGAAGTGAGGGGGAGGGAGGAGGGGATGGAGGTGATGGGGGAGGGAGGTGATGGGGGAGGGAGGAGGGGATGGGGGAGGGAGGAGAGGAGGCCTTACCTGGGTTCCTCATTAAGCGCCACGCCACTCTGCATTTGAAATGAGTTGCTCCTATCGTCTCGCTTTGTTCTTTTCTTATTTTCAATTCGTTTATCAAACTCCCAGACTCTCCAGCTGACGTTTCCGTTTTTTTTTGGGGGGGGGGGGGTTGAGGGATATATACTTTTAATTTTTACCTTGCGCTAGGATCCTGACAAGCTCTCTGCACAGTATGGAGACTGGACTGGCCCGTAATGTGGACAGGGGCGGCGCACTGTCAGCCCCCTTAGTCAGCAGCCACGCCACCCCACCAGAGCTTTCCAAAGGCCTATTCATACCTGGCCCCTGCACCCCACTGCTGAGGTCAGACAGGGCACCGTGCGTGAAGCTCTGCTGACTAGCCCAGAATCACCCTCTCGCACGCGCACGCATGTGCGGTTATGACACATAGCCTGTGGGGTCATCGGTGTGCTGTAATGAGCGGCTGAGGGATTGTTAGCGGTGTCGTACATAGTACATGGGTAACAGAGACAGGTTGTGTAGGCCGACATTTTGGTTCCAACTCACTGATGTTCTACATGTTGGCGAGGGACAAATTACGTACAGTACTCCAAAATGCTGTTGCGTATTGGCTAACTATTTACAGTGTGGGTGAAAAGTTCAACTTTCTCATGTACAGATAACAATACATGTTATAATAATAATAGGAATAATAGTTATACCGCTTATGGGAGAATAACTATGAGACTGATTGGCATCTCACAAAGCATCCTTTTCCCTTTCTCATGTTTTTGTCATGCTATGAATAGGCCTAAATAATGGGAATATGTTCAGGTGGATGGCATTCACAACACATGGGTCTTGATCCTCCCCCCATGGTCAGTTCAGCATTCTATATTGCTTCACCTGTGGGGCTGTTTTCCCTTTGCACTGTTTGTAAGAATTGTTTTATGGCTCTAGGAAACACCTAGGTACCTGGGTTCAAGCCCCACTGGAATCTTTTCATTCTAGAAACGCATGCACACTGTGATGCAATTCACTTGGAATATTTTCCAAAATTAGTACTTGTATCTATTGCCTACAGGCCATACATTACCATGATAGTGGTGCCCCCTTGTGATCAAAGACAATAACATACCTGCCAAAACCCCTTCCTTATGTGACAAAAAATGTACCTGTATAATTCAATCAAATCTAACCTGGACTAAGACAATAAAACCACTAGCCCTAGATCCCTAAACTTCCAATTGTTTCAAAATGTGTCAATGGACATTGGTTTGCTACTTCGCATCGTTCTGTATTTCACAAACTTGTCTGTGGACGGTTTGGCGGAATAAATGTAGTATGTTACGTTTGGCTGTTTGATTGAGGCTGTTATGCTCACCGTCCAAAGAGAAGGAATCTTCCACTTCGGTCAGGTCTGGCGTCAGTGGTGTCTTCCTCATACATCTCATCATCAGTCTCGAACTTTGGAACCTCAGATTCTCCAGCCATCTGTACCGAAAACACAAGTGGGCTTGGTTATAAGTAGTTGAACGTTTAACATTTTGAACATAAAGCATGGTAGGAGGACTGTGTACAAATGACATTCAAACATAGAACATGGTGGAGTTATGGCACTCTGAAGATGTTTCACAACGGCCTGTTTAATTTTCGACATAGGCCTACACATTTTGTTGTTAGCTACTAAGCTAGTTAGACTAGTAGGCTAGATGGATTGTACTTGACCCGACACATCACCTCAGTGCTAGTACCATCACCACCAAATGTGTGCTTGTGATTTCTAATAGTTTCTAAATCAACCAATAAAATGTGAAATTGCGTTGTTCAGTAAGAAAAGACGCCATTAAATACATTTAGCCTGCTACTAAATCGCTTTTGGTACTAGTCAATGTACAGAATTACTGTACAGTCTAGAAGCCGAATTTCTCATCCAAATACGGCAATAACTTACACTTATAAGCTAACCCGGTTATCTTGGTGAAGTAGGGTCAGCTAAAGATAATGTCTCGTTTGAAAAAAATTATATATATAACTGTTTTTGAAAAGTTGCTGGTTCCTTGAAACCAATGGCTCTACTTGAAACAGATACTTGAAGCTTTCCCAGGTTAAAAGTGAAAGAGTTCTTTCGGCCTTGACACGCCCATAAATTAAAGGAAGAGTCACTGTTTTCATGTGACACAGTACGGCACGGCTGCACCACCATTCTCCTCAATCGTTATCAGGCTAATTATTATAACATTATAATATTATCATTATAATAATTATTATTAATGAATATAATGATGATTAATTATTAACCTTAATCATTAACATATGGACACTGTCTGTCACTGCTTCTGACACATTGTTCTACTTTAATTTCATGTATCTGTAAATGAATAGTGTGTATTCATATTTATAAGAGTAGCAAATAGTATGACAATAACTGATTGTTACATACAGCACTTGCAATGGTGTGTGAGTTCAGCTCTATTTTTAAACGCTGAAGGCCACATTGACTAAGGAACCCAAAGTAAAACACCCATTTCAGGATCCATTACACAAATAAACATTATCCCCCCCACAATAATTCATCCCCCCAATCTCTCTCTCTCTCTCTCTCTCTCTCTCTCTCTCTCTCTCTCTCTCTCTCTCTCTCTCTCTCTCTCTCTCTCTCTCTCTTTCTCTCTCACTCTCTTCATCCAGTCTCTCTTCAGCTAAGAGACAGCTGGACAGCATGTCACCTGACATGACGAGGGCATGGGGGTTGGACCTGGGGTTCTGGTGACATGTAAGTGACTGTGTGTCACAGTGGAGAGTTAAGTTTATCACAAGCAGAGAGGCACCACTACGTACGTCTGGGAGCCCCCGGCCTCCTCCCTCCACTTCTACCTGGGTCATCCTTCTGTTTTCGGGCTACTTTTACAGCTTTCCTGCTCCTACCAGTTGCCTTTTCCCCCCGAGGGCTCTGTGGAAAGGAAACATGCAGTCCTGCGCTAGGTGTGGGTTTGTGGTGTACCCAGCAGAGAAGATCAATTGTATTGATCAGGTGAGAGAAAAAGTTCCTTCCTTTATAAAATGAACATGCATGTACGTGTTGCTGTAAAAGTTGATGTTTTTAGTATCAATGTTTCAATTGAATAGCTATTGTGTCTGTTTCAACACAAATGTGAGTATACTGTGTACTCTACCTGTGCTTGGCACAAACCTATAATTTCCCACAGGAAAAGTAACATTTTGGGCACTGGACAGATGAGCGATATGCTGCAAATTTGATCTAAAACTATCCAGGTTTCATCTGTGAGGTTGACTCATGGGTGATGATGGAATCTCAAAACATTGGGCCTTATTATCTCCCTGACTGTGTCCCTTTATGAGTTAGCTGCTGAATTCGATTTAGGTAGAATTTCCCAATGGTTTAGAACTATACATATGATACTTTGAATGTTTTTCTAAATGGATAAGGTACGTTTCCTCCATGTAGAACTGGCACAAAGCCTGCTTTCACTGCGATGTCTGTAAGACCACGCTCACCGCAAAGAACTTTGTCAGCCACAAGAAGCGCCCATACTGCTCTGTGTGAGTACAGATGACATGTTGTCTGGATAGATGTCTGTCATTTTTACAGTTTACGTTTATTTTGAGTAAGACTACAGTTAGCATTCTTAGTGTTGGTGTTCGCTTGTGGGTAACCCTGTTGAAAATAGGGATGTTACAGTTTAATACTAAAGCGTACCTAAATGTCGACCTTTCACCTTTGGACCTCTTAGACACAATCCAAGGAACAATAACTTTACCAGCGTCTATGAGACCCCCGTCAACATCAATGCCAAGAAGCAAAGCACAGCCAGCAGTGAGGTAAGGGAATCCTGATGTCACAGACAACGTACTGGACAGGACATGAGTCTAGAACTTTCTATACCCTGTTTACTTGAGTTTGTCATTGTGTGCGGTCACACATGTAGCCTAACTGTCGTCATCTACTATTATGGTAGTATGACTTAATTATCTGCTTGGTTATTTTATGAGCATCATGTTACTCATTTGGATGGTTCTAACCGTCTTGGATTGAGGGACATTGTATGGATATTGTGTTAGCATTGCAATCTTGTTCAAAACACACATTAACAGGTCAAGTTAATGTATAGTGGGCCTTTATTAAAATGTAAATATACATACATATATACGATACGTACATATAACAGGAATGCTGGTATACATGACATCCATGACATACTTGTAAAAAAGCGCCCATGCCTACTTAATGAGTAAAATAGAGGTGTACAAGCCTGGTTTCCAGGGCTCTGGGCCCATGGTGACTGCACAGGTCTGGAATGGAGAGTGCGACTCTGGCTATTTCGGTGGCTGTGACAGAGACACCCCTCGCTGGCCCGGTTTTACGCTTCGGGAGGTTAAAATTATATCCCAGGAAAAAACAGCCTCACCTCCCTTCCTCTCCCTCGCCCTTAGAACGGCACCTGTCTCTGTCTGTCAGTCTGTCTTCTTTCCATACGTCTGTCCGACTGTTTCGCCTTTGCTGACAAGCTGACACAAACTACTGCTAACAAACCCAACACTTTATAAGAACATGACAACTAGATGTCATTTCAAGTGGGTCTTCTGTATTTCATACTTGAAAGAACTTTCTTTTGATTACGTTGGTATGTAGCCTTGCAAAGTTACAGTAGCCTCCATGTCCATATGTAGTATCCATACATGACACTATACATTGACTAATTGGTCAGACCAACCGGATTGAACTTCTTAACCCCATGCTGTGCTGTGAAAGATATCCAAAAATAACACTTTACTTCCCTCTAATGAGGTGTCGTCTTCTTGAAAACACCTCAAGAGTATCATATATCAGCTTCATACTTTTCTTTCAAAATGTTGGCGTTTATATAATGTAATGGGTAGTTGGGAATATTAATGCAGCCTACACATGCTTGTGTGATAGATGATAGATTCGGTTGATACTTCTTTTAAGCACAGCACTTTTAGAATGATTGTATACTCCTGCTCTGTGCGGGTTCCAGTAATGCCATGATAGACTTAGAAGAGAAATATCAGGCTAAATTAGGCCGGTTATTAATAACTGCATTCTAATATGACCCTCTAATCTCGAACATGGGAGTTTTGGTTGTCCGCTTGTGTGTGTGTATGGTGCTTGCGTATAGTACATGGAGTGTTGATTCAGGGCAGGTGCCAATGTACATAGCGAACTCTTTGGTCTCACTCCTTCTGTATATTTCAGCTGAAGTACCGCGAGGACGGAGAGCGGTACATGTCCACCTTCCACTATGACATGAGGTCCATGGAGCTGGAGAAGGCTCGCATATCCAGTCAGTTGGCGAGCCAGGTGAGCTTCCTCCAGGTGTACACAGGATATCTGGATGGACTTCCCTTCCCGCCCTCCCTCCCATCCGCCTGACCCATGTCCCCATGCTGTCATCCCCAGCAGGCCTACCAGGCTGAGTTTGCTGAGCAGCAGACCTGGTATTCTGGCACAGTCACCAACCAGGAGATGGTGACAATGTCCCAGACACAGAAGAGCAGCAGCGATGTGAGAATCTTCAAATAAGTTGGGACAACAATAACAGAGGGTCGACTTGGCTGTGTCCAGAATAGACTGTTACACCTTGTCCATTCATCCAGAAATAACATAGTATTATTTTTGTATTCTACAAGTGTATTTGTACACCATTTTGGCTTAGAGTGCTGTACATGTCAAATGATTGAGAATAGTAGGTGTGAGAATGATTCTCATGTCCCTTACCACATCAACATTTTAGTCAGGATAGGAAAGGGTGTCATCAAGCGTGTGAGACTTGTGCCCGTTCTGGTGATTGACAGGTGAAGTACACTGAGGAATATGAGGAGTCTTCAGGAAAGGGCAGCTTCCCTGCCATGATCACCCCAGCATACAAGCTCGCCCAAAAAGCCAGCGCCTTAGCTAGCAGTGTAAGTCAATCTTCTTGCAAAAGTATCCTTCTGTAACTTGTACCTTTCTTATATATTTACCCACTGGTAAATGGTTCTGGAGGTTATGTGAAGCTTGTGACATAGAGTTTGTGTTTTCGTGTCGTTATTTCGGTCACCGTTTTGTCACCCCGTCGGCATGACAGTGTCTTGACCCAAGGTGTTCCCCACTCTTTGTGTCCAAACAGTAGTAGATCATAAAATAACGCTAGCTGTCACAGTTATGTATAACCCCAGTCTGGCTGTAGGGGCTTGGTGGTCTTTCATAGATCATAACAGTCTTCATGAATGTATTGTATGATTTAGCTGGAGTACAAAAAAGGACATGAGGAAAGAGTGTCAAAGTATACCATGGTTGCTGACCCCCCAGAGGTGCTCCTGGCTAAGAAGCAGGGACAGATCACCAGTGATGTAAGCCTCCTACACCTTAGTACACTACCTTAGAACACTCACCTTTGTACACTCACATTATTACAAGTAAACGATTGATTTAAACAATTCACAAATTGATTTACTTTGTACTTTGTACTTTTTATATTTACTTAAGAGATTGGATTAGTTAACTCGTTTGATGTCATCAGTTTCCACAAATGTTTTGAGTGTACCCCATTTGACAGTGTACCAATGAACAAGAACATTGATTTATTTGCTGTTTCATCTGTTTTTGTGCCTGTGTCCCGTCCCAGTTTGCCTACACTGAGGAATATGAACAGCAGAGGGGTAAAGGCAGTTTCCCTGCCCATCTCACCCCAGGGTACCAAGTGTCCAAGAAAGCCACTGAGATGGCCAGTGATGTGAGTAGTGGAGATGCACAAGCAAAACCCATTTAATTATTTAACACGCAAGCTGCATGCAATCAGAAAGTTACACACACACACACACACACACACACATACACGTGTGTGGCATACATAGACATACTAAACTTGGCTAAAAGAGACACACAAAATGACATAAAGCCAGTTTATAAACATGTGCACGCACACACACACAGTGATAAATGGCTATTCTGCTGGTCTCCCAGGTCAAGTACCGTCAGATGTACGAGCAGGAGGTCAAAGGTAAAGCCAGCACAGAGGCCGGAGCTGCCGAAGTGGCTTTCGCCAAGGAGAACGCCGAGAACTTCAGCAAGGTGAGGAACAGACGTGTCTGAGAACAACCGTCTCCTAGACGACAGAGTTAGAGATAGTTATCGACCATAGTTATCATTAGAAATAACAATGACCACAATGATAATGTCTTAGTTTAGACACTTTTATCAAAGGCAACATATATAGGGGTATTTGAACCTACAGCTTCTTGAACTGCAGTGAAATGCTTTAGCCTCTCTGCTGTACCTACCTACAGCCTACAGACCAACCGAAGAAACCCAGATATGTGCATGATAATAGATGTTCTTATTTTTCCTACTACAGATTTCCTACACTGAAGACTATGAACAGCAAAGAGGAAAGGGCAGTTTCCCAGCTATGATCACTCCTGCCTACCAGCTAGCTAAGAAGGCCCAGGCTCATGCCAGCGATGTGAGTAACAGTTGTTCTAACTAGTTATTGTTCTGACTATTGCCTCTGTTGGATGTTGTGTTCATTGACATTCGACCCTGTCAATATTTTATCACAAAGTGGATACAACGTAGAGCCCTTTACATACACGTGTGAAAGGCTATACAGTAAACTGTATTTACTGTAGAAAAGTCTGAACATGTTCAATCAACATATTTTGCTGTACAGTCCCAAAAGATGGTTTGATAACTGAGGAACTATTGAATGGAGACTAGATGTCAAAAAAACAAACATTGATTGGCTACCTTCATCCATCACCCCTGTCTGTTGTCGCCGGGCAGAATGTGGGTCTATGGTCAGGGATGAGTAGCGTTCCTGTCCCTCTTCCCTGGAATCCAATGTTGTCACTCCACAAACCCCTCACAGACCAAATTAGAACATCTTTGTGTGAGCACATAGTGTGTTTCTCCTCAACCTTCATTCTCAGACTGAAATGTGCGAGGGTGTGTGAGTTCCCTTTGCATTGCGTGTGACCGCGCTCCAACGTTCTGTGTGTGTGTGTTTAGGTGCATGCATGTGAGTGTGTTTACAGAGCGTGTGCAACGGTTGGCCCTTGGATGCATGTGTCCATATGTGTTTCTGTGTGTGCGACGCAACATGGTATGTATGTAAGGATATTACTGCGTACAGAGCGTAACACAATACGTGTGTGTAGGTGGGTCCGCGCCCGTGGACTCTTTTGGCATGCATGCGCTCAGCCCATCGCTATGCCACCTGACCGATGGGCATGTTTGGATTGTGTTCTTCCCCGTTTAATCTCTCTGTCCCCTTTTTTAACCTCCCAGCTGAAATATAAGAAGGACCTGAGGAAGATGAAGGGCTCGTCCCATTTCCACAGCCTGACCTCAGAGGACAACCTGGCGTTGAAGAACGCGCGCAAAATCAACAAGATCGTCAGCGAGGTGAGGTGGAGGTCAGCAGTTGATGGTCCGGGCTGCTCTGTATCACACAGCGTGTTCTCAGCCTTTGAATGTTAAGTAGATTTAGTCATTCCGAAAATATGCGGTATGTCTGCGTCGCTACAGTACAGGTCCTATGCAGAGTAGGTCTGTGTGTGTTTGTGTGTTTGTGTGTAATGAAAACCAGACAGTCACATCTTTGGACAGACACAAAGCCGCCACACCTGAATTCTCGACATCTTTAACGTCTGTGGTGGGTGAGCTTAGCTTGGCTTTTAACCAAGGGCAGAGCGCTAAAGAGCTATCCATACTTTGAAAGATGTTAGCTTTAGCATCTATTTCTGCAGCATTTCTCCCCTTACAAATCACACAGACAAATCTTTCTGTCATCCCGCTGTTGCTCTGTGAGGTCAAAAGGTCACAGAGGGATAGACACAGGGGTAGACACAGGGGTAGACACAGACGGACTGACATCATCTGAGGTGTTGAGCGATGTGTCTGCTTGATGGTGCTGCAGCACTGATGTAGCCAGTGTGTGACACGCAAAAGGAGGAGGGGGATTTATTTGTAGTCACAAGCCTCCTCACAGCAAGTGTTCATTTAACACCAGGAGCATTCATGAGGATGAGAGTGGACCATTAAAAACACTCAATGAGTAAAATGAACACTCCCGGTGTTAAACAAACACTCCGAAATGCACTCTGTACCCTTCATGTTATCTAAGAACGACAGTTATTTTTCGGGACATTTATCTGTTCTTTATGGCAGCTGCCAGAATACGTAACACTCTGTTTTTGTCTCTTGTCTCCACCTGACAGGTGGAGTATAAGAAGGACCTTGAGAACGCCAAAGGCCACAGCATCAACTACTGCGACACACCGCAGTTCAAGAGCTCGAGCAAGATGGCCAAGTTCACCAGCGACGTATGTGGCGCACGAGTGGCACGGTCATGTAAAGCAGAGTAGCTTGTTTATTCCATTTATAAGTAGTGTCACCATGCAGGGGAACCGAATACGCTCACAGCACAGGTGTCGCATGTACACACAGTTCAACTTATGTCAATCAAACATGATCATGTATGAAGATTATGAATGTACACACGTCCTGGACATTGGTATTTAGACCCAGATATTTCAAGTCAAGGAAATGTCAAGAAAAGGAAATCTCATTGATGGTATGTGTGTGTGTGTGAAGACTGGTGTACCAGCCAAGTACTGTAGCAATACAACTGGCTGACTTGTTGACACAATTGAAACTCTTTCTACCGATCTCAGGGACCGACTTACCTTCCTAAGAAACCCAGTATGTGTAGTTGTCCCACAAGTTCATCTCCTCCTTTAACAGAACAAGTACAAGGAGAAGTACACCAACCACATGAAGGGTCATTATGAAGGTTCCGGGATGGACAAGAACACAATGCACGCTATGAAAGTCAGGAAGCTGGCCAGCAACGTAAGACTCTTTTCTCACCCACACATGCAACCACGGTGTCCATGACTGATCCTCAGCATGGTGCACTCATGGATTGAAGTCTGATTCGAGAAACCATACTTCTGACTTTTTTATTATCAACACTTTGTATCATCAACTCTTCATTCGTTAACGTCTGAACAAGTCCATTCTTCACCATAGTAGTGTTGCTGTACCTTCCAGATTGCCTATAAGCAGGGCTACGAGCAGGAGAAGACGGAGGTGGGGGAATACAACTACCCAGCCACCAGCACACCAGCCTACCAGAGCCAGCGCAAACTGGATCCCCTCAAGGACGTACGTGTGGAGCCCTCCAGCACACTCCCCTCACCCTGCTTGTGACACAGCCCGATGGACCGCGCTATTGTCACCAAGCCTCTTATTGTGTCCAGTCTTGGAGCGTCTACCGCCACTGAAAATATGTGACACTTCCAAATGAAGGTTGTGGTTGTGCGTGATTCAAACCTGTGTGTTTTGAAGTGCTGTTGTATCTTCCCCATGCAGAAGAACTACAGGCAGCATATTGACCAGGTCAAGCACAGCTCTGTAACAGACACTCCAGACATCGTCCAGGCCAGGATCAATGCTCAGCAGCTCAGCAACGTGAGCACACGCCTGCCAAGCTGGGTTCAGAGAACATGCTATTTGTAGATGCACGTTTATTATCTCTGTTCAGCTGCAGCTTTTAACATCGCCGCCAAAGACGACAAACAGCTGACACCTGACAACAGTAGAGCTTAGTAGCTGCAGTAGGTGTTGTGGCTTCGCTACTGACTGCGACACTGTGTGTGTGTGTGTGTGTGTGTGTGTGTGTGTGTGTTCCAATGCTGTAGCTGAACTACAGAGCAGACTATGAGAAGACCAAACACCAATACACCTTATCCCAAGACCTGCCCCAGATCGTAAAAGCCAAGGCCAATGCTGAACTGTGCAGTGATGTTAGTGAACACACACAAACGCACGGGCATACACACACTCTGATCTTGCTACAGACAGTACATGTACACACACTTGGGGACTTCTCACACACACTCACTTTACACACTCACTTTACACACACACTCTATTGTTTAAAATAAAGTGTACCATACTGTGATTCCAGATCAAATATAAAGAAGACTGGGAGAAGACCAAGTCCATAGCATGTGACATTGGTCTGGAGACCCTGAATGTCAAAGCTGCCAAAGCTTCCCGGGACCTGGCCAGTGATGTAAGCTCTATGCACACACACACGCACACACGCACGCACAGACACATGCATGCAGACACACGTCCATAAAAAACTCAATAACAATGCTTACAAGACACTCCTTTCTTCTCTCATGACTTCAAATACTGTATGAGTTTAGGATGAATAATTGCAAATAGATTGAACCACATTCTGTCCAATTCCGGATGATAAGATTTGAATGGGTGGACGGTGTGTTGCAGATTAAATACAAAGAGTCCTTTAGGAAGAACAAGGACAAGGCGATAGGGGTCAACGTGAGTGACTCCAAGACCCTGCACTCTCTCCAGGTGGCCAAGATGAGCAGTGAGGTAAAGATCATTCAAACACAATGTTTGGCCTGCTCAAGTCCAACAAAAAACATTTAAACAGACAGCACAGCGATCACCTAGCAGTGAAAAATCGATATTTCCGTCACACCCACACCACACAAACACCACTAACATGTTCCTGACCCCTTTTCCCCCCCTATGCTCTCTCTCCAGATTGCGTACAAGAAGGGCTCCAAGGAGAGCCAGTCTCAGTACAGCCTGCCCCTGGACATGGTGAACCTGAGCCATGCCAAGAAGGCCCAGGCCCTGGCCAGCGACCTGGAATACAGGAAGAGGCTCCATGACTACACCACTATGCCTGACGACATGAAGGTCCTGCAGGCCAAGAAAGCCTACGACATGCAGAGTGAGGTGAGGGGAGGCACTGAGCCCCAACCACCACCAGTCCCTTTCATACAGCCCTGCTTCACTGTTGAAGCACAGAAAGAATAACGAAGCACATTTAAATCCCAGGGTGAATGACTTAACCCTCCAAACAAAGCATATATATGTTATATGTTATGTTAATATGTTATTACTTAAAAAACGTAATAAGGTGGTTGTGGGTGGTTAGAGGCAAAGAAAAAACGTAGCCTTGTACATTCATTCATATCTCTTCAAATTGGACAACTGGATTACTGAATAAAACCTTGATATTTCCTGTACTGTATGATTTAAATTGAATTACATTTGGGACTGTAGGGTTTGAGAAAGAGAGGATTAAGAAGAAAATCTATTTGGAGTGTTGAATACATCATTAACTTGGACTTTTAATAGATAGGAATATGAGAGTTAGACATAAAGTAATAGTTTGGTCTTCACTTTCATTCATATTCATCTACTGTACCAAAAACAATCCACTGACACTGTTTTGAGGACATACAACAATGTGTTTTAAAAAATCAGCTCAACAGTTGTTGCCAATTAAACATAGTATGTAACCAAATTGTATTTGTCATCTCAGAACCAGTACCGGTCTGACCTAAACTGGATGAAAGGAGTGGGCTGGGAGGCAGATGGCTGTCTGGACATCACCCAGGCCAAGAAGGCTGGAGACCTTCTCAGTGATGTCAGTATCTCTGGAGTAGACTTACTCTGTGTGTGTTTGTGTATTACACATCAGTTTGCTTGAGTGACTTTGCAGTGTCTTTCAAGTGTTTTAGTTCACTTGTTTTGTTTGGGTAAAGAAACTCACATATGTCTCCCCTCACAGCAAAAGTATCGTCAGAAGGTCGACAGGGTCAAATTCACCCAGGTTGCAGACACGCCTTCCATCAAACATGCCAAGAAGAGCCAGGAGCTGCAGAGCAAGGTGACGCCTCTCCTCATTGGCTGCTGCCGATTCTCAATCACGCAGGTCCTTTCTTTTGCTGTATCTTATTGGTCGTTTCTCCCGTCAGTCGGCGTACAAGGCAGATACGGAGCAGACGATGCACCAGTACACCATGACTAAGGACGAGCCTGTCTTCAAGCAGGCCAAGGCCAACGCAGACCTGCTCAGTGCGGTAAGGTCTCGCCAGGGAAGAAACCATAGCAGCTTTCATTGGCTTGATATGACACTTGGGGCACATTTATCGACCTGCAGTTAAGCACTCTAACCTCTGAGCTGTACCCTCGTCTCGCGTCATTAGCCGTCTCCTGTGTATGTTTCAGAAAGTGTACAAGGGCCTCTGGGAGCAGCAGAGGGAGAAGGGCTTCGAGCTGCACATGGACTCCCTGTCCATCCTCACGGCCAAAGCCAAGACAGACCTCGCCAGTAACGTGAGTGACCCCCACCGGCCATCCGTCGGCGTGACATCATCCTCTACCGCATATTCTTCCACGGCGAACGGCGTGCATTTGACTTATTTGAAAGACAACCAGAATTGAGGTGGCGGCGTTTCGTCCCCAGGTCAAGTACAAGGAGAAGTACGAGAAGACCAAGGGGAAGATGATCGGGGTGAAGACGGTCACAGACGACTCCCAGATGGCCCACTCTGCCCAGGCCACCAAGCTGCAGAGCGACCGCCGCTACAAGAAGGAGTACGAGGACAGCAAGGCCAAGTACAGGTGTGTGCGGCACGCGTTAGCGTCCATTTAACAGCTTTATGCCGGTTTCTTATGACGCTGTCAATTCTGGAGAAACGTATACAGGGAGAAAGAACACATTTGAACAACAAAACGGTTGATGTGTTTCTTCTGGAACCTAATGTGTTCTGATGACAGTCAATGGTCTATGTATTATCCGCCTACCTATATTAACAAACACCTATTGACTATTCACTATAAACACCATCCTCTGACAAATAACATACATTTGAGCAACGAGCCAACTCGAAAGGGTTTACAGTGAAGGGACATTCTAACGGATGGATCACTTTCAGTCACTCTCTGGACATGTTGAACCTGTCTCACGCTAAGAAGGCCCAGGACCTGGCCACTGAGACTAACTACAGAACCTTCCTGCACAAGTACACCACCCTGCCCTCTGACATGAGCGTGGCCTGGGCCAAGAAGGCCTATGGACTGCAGAGTGATGTAAGTGGAACATTGTGGAACTGCATTAACCAGCATGCAGCGAGGTTGTGGGAATTATCCTGTGGCAGTTCATTTCAAAGTGTCTGTGCTTAACATCAATACAGACTCCTTTTTTATCATCTTAAACTGCAACTCCATTCCATTCAAAACACTTTATTTGTCCTTAAGCGACAATTTGCAGGCATGTAGAGTAGTACAGTTAGTAACACAATACAGGAAACATTTAAAAAATACGAATAAAATCTGTAATAAAAATAAGTATAATGCCGTATACGCAGTAAACCTCAATTGATGGGTAGTTAGCTGTGGGAATATTTTCCAACATGATGTGAGATCAGGACAAAGGCAAACGTTTTGTTTTTGTTTTACATTCTCAGAAAAAGTACCGGTCGGATCTGAACTGGATGAAGGGGGCTGGATGGGAGGCCACTGGATGTCTGGATGTACAGCAGGCCAAGAAGGCTGGAGACATTGTCAGCGAGGTAGGCCCAACCTTTAACCCCCTAAATGAGAAAACACTGACCTCTCCTGGTCATCTAGGAGACCACACACCATTTACTTTGACCTTAATAGAACATAGAACAGTGAGTGCACACAGACCGCAGAATAAAGGATTTATGACAGTACGTTTTGATTTAATAACAGAATGGAAAGTTCATGTTGTCATATGATACTGTTGGTATGAAATCGCAAGCCACATCACAAGGCGTGAAAGTGGTACGCATCCTTGCGGAACGGTTGTATGCATTATTGCGTAAACCCCCTCTAAAAGTAGGCCACACAAATGTCCTAGTAACTAACAATCGCTACAAGTATGTCCCCTGTCTTTCTACACGCCTGCTACTAGTTCTTCTAACGGACCCTGCTGACCCACGGAACGACGACCTATTCATGGGATCCCCCTCATTATAGGTGGCTTTCCAGCATCACCCATGTCAGGACAACCATTCTTAGACATGGAGTTGAAATAGACCTGTCTGAAATAGATAGTGACAAGCACAGGGCTAGAGTTACTATCTTATAGGGAAGTGTTAGAGTGAATAGGAAATGCAAGCATTAACTAAATAAATAGATTCCAGTGTAAAATAAGTTGAAGCACTGGCAAGACCATTTTCTTGGGGATTGAACCTTGAACAACAGCATCTTCGAAGGCAGTAGTGTATATCCTGTCTTTCAATGTGAATAAGAGCAAGCTGATGCAGGATTGCAGTTCTCTATCTGTAACTGTCGAACTGTCGCCCTCTGCTGTGCTTAAGGTGGTACTTCACCACATGCAAAGCTTCTCAAGTACCACAATTGTTCTGCATTTCTAGAAAAAGTATCGTCAGCAAGCGAGTGGGCTGAAGTTCACCAGCGTGGAGAACACTCCAGAGATGGTGCAGGCCAAGCTCAGCAACAAGCTGGCCCTAGATGTAAGTTCATCTCTCCTTCAATGTCCTTTTAAGAGGAACAAGATACAAGGGCCTTTCTACTTATATATCTTACTACTTAAAGTCTCAATTGGGGTAATAAACTGGTTGTCATCATTGACAGTTACAATCACTTACATGTTTGGGGTAAATATTTTGTGAATCAACCGAAATACTGCTAAACATTTTTGTGAAAGATGTGAGATAGGATGGGGCTGTACAGTGACAGAAAGGTTTTGGGGTGCTTGCTGTGTGCAGAGGCTGTACAGGGAGAAGGGGGAGAACGTGAAGCACAACTACACTCTCAGCGGAGACCTACCCGAGCACGTGCAGGCCAGGATCAACGCCACGAACATCAGCGAGGTCAGGTCACACACACTGTCAAGATCTTAACGTCGACACTCTGATCGGTTGATGGTTAAGTGATTTCATTGTTTGTTGAATCCACTTCTGCTTCCTGTGTGTGTTCCAAATAAGCCACTCTTGTGGCTGTAGCTGTGGGGGTAACCCACAATCTGTTTCACTGAGCATTGCGTGTGTAGTGTGTTAACCATTGGTGTTATTTGCATGTGTTTGCAGACTCGCTACAAAGAATCTTGGACTAAAATCAGAGACGCGGGCTACAAACTGCGCTTGGATGCCATACCCTTCCAGTCTGCCAAGTCGTCTGGGGATATACTCAGCAATGTGGGTGTATTACTGTTTCAACAGCATTAATATCAATACTTCATTTTGTGTTATTGTTTCCAAGTCTTACTTTAGAGAGCAACATGGTGTGCAGAGATTCCAGCCAAACACTAGTATACAATAACTTCAATTTTACCAACTCAATAGTTAAAAATGTTTTTGTGCTTGGTTGGAATGAAAGCCTACCCTACACGTGGAAATGATAACTGTACCAAGAACTATCAGCAGTGAACTCCAAAGAGTGTTTTCTTGTTTTGTGAACATTCTGTGAAACGCAATTTGTTACAGCAAAAGTACAAGGAGCAGTTTGAAAAGACCAAGGGGAAGCTGATTGGACTGAAGGGATTGGAGGATGACCTCAACCTCTCCCACACTGTCAATGCCAGCAAACTGCAGAGCGATGTGAGTCATTCTGTACACTGGAAGCTTGTATGGGACTGTATCAGAACAGTTTGACATTGAAGAACACTCTTTGTGATGGGAGTGCATATGCGTAGTGCACTTGAGTGTTTCGACAGTACAGCATATAGTGAGGCACTCTTTTCCTTCTCTCCTCATCCCATCTCTCTCTTTCTCTTTCTCTTTCTCTCTCTCTGTCTCTCTCTCTTCCTCTCTCTCTCTCTCTCTCTCTCTCTCTCTCTCTCTCTCTCTCTCTCTCTCTCTCTCTCTCTCTCTCTCTCTCTCTCTCTCTCTCTCTCTCTCTCTCTCTCTCTCTCTCTCTCTCTGTCTCTCTCTCTCTCTCTCTCTCTTCCTCTCTTTAGATCAAGTACAAGCAGGACTCAGTGAAGAAGCACTCTCAGTTCCACCTGTCCATGGACATGCTGGAGGTGGCTCATGCCAAGAAGGCCCAGTCCCTGGCCAGCGAGCAGGACTACAGGCTCACCCTGCACCAGTACACCTCCCTGCCCGACGACATGAAAGTCCTGGAGGCCAAGAGAGCCTACCAGCTGCAGAGCGAGGTAGGAAAGGCAACCCTGGAATTCAGGGGTCAGGTTCAGGGGGCTGGAGAGTGACGAGTGTAAGTTTAGGTCATTAAGTGACGGTGTGACAGTGTTGGTTTTTATACTGACCCGAGTTTGTACTGTGTGTGTGTGTGTCTGTTCAGAAAGCGTATCGTTCTGATCTCAACTACCTCCGCGGGGCAGCCTGGATTGGCACTGGAGCCCTGCAGATCGAGGGCTCCAAGAGAGCCTCAGACCTCATCAGTGACGTAAGGCTGGCTCCCACGGGGCAGACTGGGGCCTTTATCTCCACCCCAGTTTACCCACCTACAGCATCATGCCGGGCCATGATGGTGACCCAGTACCACCTAGTCATGTCCTAAGTTTAACCATCTCCCTCTCTTGTGTGACCTGCAGAAGAAGTACCGCCAGCAGCCCTACAATTTCAAGCACACCTCTGTCGCGGACTCCCCAGATATGGTCCATGCCAAACTCAGCAACAAGCTCACCAATGAGGTGGGAGGCACAATACCAGATCAAACCGGTTAATGGTGCTCACCGCGTACCACGTTTGTTGCTTTCATGTTTGCTGATGATCTTCCTTCCTTGCTCGCAGCGTCTGTACAAGGAGAAGGGGGTGAACGACAGACACAACTACACCATCACCATGCAGAGACCAGAGCTGACACAGGCCAAGATCAATGCAGCGAACCTCAGTGAGGTACTGTGGCATTGCACATCACCACAGCTTCCTGTGCACCTGTCTCTGCACTGCTTCCTAAACACTTTGAGACAAAGGTGAACTGGGAATGGCATCACTAGTTATATTAGATGTTAGTGTTGACATGAAGAGCTGTTTCCTGTGTGTGTTACCAGGTGAAGTACAGAGAGTCTTGGCACACACTGAGGGCACAGGGCTACAAGCTGACCATGCAGGACATCCCTTTCCAAGCTGCCAAGAGCTCCACAGGAATCGCTAGTGATGTGAGTAAAGTTCTGTAGTGAAGAACAAAAACCGTATGAGCAGTATGAACTCGAAAAGACAGAACGTTTATGATATAAATGAACACTAAACCACTGTCAGCAGGATAAATAAAGTTTTGGATAAAATACATTTTGGATTATTTTTAACCGAAGTCCAGAATATTGATCCTAAACTTGCTCCAGGGGTGTTAGTGACCTTTTGTCACACTTTGTTGACTGACCATTTCTCACCCCCTCCCCTCCCGCCTCCCACCTCAGTACCAGTACAAACACAACCACGTCCTGGACCTGGGCAAACACATCGGAGCCCGCAGCATCCTGGACGACCCTCGTCTCCTCCACTGCATGCAGATGGGCCGTCTGCAGAGCAACCAGGAGTACCGCAAGGACGCCTTGACCACCAGTGGCCAGTACCACCTGACCCAGGACATGATTCACCTTGTGACTGCCAAAAACGCCCAGGCCCTGGCCAGCGACCAGGACTACAAGACGACCCTCCACGAGTACACAGTGCTGCCTGACGACATGAAGGTCCAGTGGGCAAAGAAGGCCTACGACCTGCAGAGCGAGGTGAGGGAACGGTCGACCAGGGGAGGAGGGAGGGAGGGAGGGAGGGAAAGAGAGAGGGGGAGAGAGAGAGAGAGAGAGAGAGGGAGAGAGGGAGGGAGAGGGGGAGAGGGGGAGAGGGGGAGAGGGGGAGAGGGGGAGAGGAGGAGGGAGGGAGGGAGGGAGGGAGGGAGGGAGGGAGGGAGGAGAGGAGCAAATAGAGGTAAACGGATGGGCACCAAGGTCAAATACGAGCTGGTGAGCGGGGTCACACGTCACTTCCTGTAAAGGCTCAATATGGAGGATATGGGAACGATTCTCACACAAGTTCGAAGGCATGAATCAAAATGACGTTTCCCTCTGTTGAACAGAAACTATACAAGGCCGACCTGAACTTCATGAAGGGCGTTGCTTGGGACGGCGTAGGAGCGCCCCAGATGGAGTCTGCCAAGAAAGCTGGAGACCTCATCAGTGATGTAAGTACCAGGAGGTATCATGTAGAGCAGATATAGCGTATGTTGCGTGCATGCACTCATGAACCGCGGTGTTGATTTTGCAGAAGAAATATCGGCAGCTACCAGACAGGCTGAAGTTCACCTCTGTGGCAGATTCACCTGATATGGTCCATGCCAAAAACAGTTATCAACAGTGCAGCGAGGTACAGGGAATTACTTGATTTAATACACGTGATGAATGTGTGCTCTAAAGCTATTATAAGCCTCAAATAAAGATATAATTTATGATTTAATGCTGTTATGTTTGGAATTTAAATAAATGCTCTGTATAATGTGTTACATTTAGATATATTAGTTAGCTACAATCTAATTAGTAGATACTGTACCAGAAAACTAATACTGATGATTGTATGTTTGGCTCCAGAGATTGTACAAGTCTGCAAACACAGATGCCACGATGCACAAATACACTTTACATGCCGACGATCCGGACTTTGTACGAGCCAAGATCAATGCCCAACAGATAAGCAATGTAAGAGTTTACGCTCTCTAGTATCTAATGCAAAAAAAAAATGCAAAAATGCAAAAAGAGATTGCATCTCTCATTTGTCTGTCTGTGTGATATGTTTCTCATGTGTCTGTCTGTGTGATATGTTTCTCATGTGTCTGTCTGTGTGATATGTTTCCTCTTACAGAAAGCCTACAAAACATCTGGGGATCAGGTGCTGTCAGCTGGCTTTGACCTGAGGCTGGACGCCATTCCCTTCCAGACCGCTAAGGCTTCCAGGGAGATTGCCAGCGATGTGAGTATTCACAAAATAAACATTGCCATCTCCCAGTACAAGCTACAGATTGCCCTAGGTTTGGGCTATAGGCATAACTGTTATTTGTTTGCAAGGTACTATCCAGCTATTTTCCCCCTGAAAATCATATTTATTTCAACACGTTTTATTGTTGAGTGATACAGTATATGTAATATATAAATATATATATATATATATATATATATATATATATATATTAGCATTTCAGCATTTCAGTAAATAACTAACCCTATTAATTGTAACCTTTTACAACAACATTTGCCTGTTCCACTCCCACAGTTCCGCTACAAGGAGTCCTTCGCCAAGGAGAAGGGCCAGCAGGTGGGCCTGCTCAGCGTGGAGGACGACCCCAAGATGGTGCACTCTCTGGCAGCCAGCAAGCTCCAGAGCAACCTGGAATACAAGCGCCAGTCCAAGGAGGGGCGCTCCAACTACAAGATGCATGCAAACCAACCCCAGTTCCTGCAGGCCAAGAAGAGCCAGGCCCAGGCTAGCAACCTGTCCTACCGCCAGAAGCTCCACGACTACACCTGCGACGTCCAGCAGCTCGACGTCCAGCATGCCAAGCAGGCCTACAAGCTGCAGAGTGACGTGAGTGAATGCGTTGTTGAGGGAACAGGATGGCAGAACTTTTGATGATCTATCATATTACGTTTGTGATGTCAGTGTGGGTCCCATACGGTATTTCCCAGTGCGGTAGTAGCGATCTATAACTACTTATCTCCCTGTTTCAATGGTTCAATACTCTGCACCTTACTGACTTGTGGACGGTGTCTGTTGCAGGTGAACTACAAGTCCGACCTGAACTGGATCAGGGGCGTGGGCTGGACCCCCCCTGGCTCCCACAAGGTGGAGATGGCCCGGAGGGCGGCAGAGCTGGGCCTGGGGGAGGGTGTGACCGCGGACGAGGCCATCGCCCAGTACCAGCACATGATGATGGTGAGAGACACACTGGGCCCCTACTGTAGAGAAGTCAGGGTTAGATCCTTAGCCGTCAATCAACCAAAGGAACTCCAAATGTCCACAAACCTAGAATGCACATCTGGACCCTCAGTTAGCCTCAGCTAACATCAGTTAGCACTGTTGTTCCACATTAGCAATGGAGAGTGTTGGGAGCTGTGTGGTTCCCTTATTTACATCCCCCCACGTGTTTTAACTCCCTCGTGTGACCCCGCTCCCCAGCTCCAACACCAACAGCAGATGATGGAGCAGCAGTCTTCAGAGCAGGTGGAGACCGCCAAGCAGATCCAGCAGGGAGTCAACCTCGACGCCATGGAGATCCTCCACGTGAAGAGGAAGAAGACCTCCCAGATAGTGAAGAAGTCCACCACCACCTCCTCCTCTTCCTCCACCGTGGCGAGCACAGTCAGGAAGTCCGTGATGTCTTCCCACACCGCCTCGGCGATGGAGAACGCCGTCAAGACGTCCGCAACAAGCGAAGCTAGCGCGATCGAAAATGTCAAGCGTTTGGGAGAACATTAGAGCAACATTGAGAGAATGTTGAGAACCCTTCTCAGTCTTGTTTGAGCTGGTATCTGTGTGTTTACTGTGAATCATTTTACACGATTGATAATTACATTTATGGTCTCTTACAGTCCTCATGGTACAGTGGTACAAATAGTTTTTAGTGGCGCTTGTTGAAGCCCAAAGGAACAAAATCTGATTAGATATTGTATTTGACCACTAATCTACTGTAAAACACCATTGAATGTGAATCTCAAACATATCAGATAAACTCATAGAAATATCGGTTTTTATTAGGTGATTGGGGTGCAGAGTTGACAATAAAAGGTATAGAAACGGTATATATTTGAGGGAATTATGCATGTAAAAACAAGAAGGCATATGGAAGTTTCTGGAAAGGTGTGTGGTGAGATATGGCATAGAGAGAAGATGGTAAGTGGTTGGTGCTTCAATAAAGTGTGCTTTTTGCTTTGAGTATCCAGAAGGGAAGGAGGACTGAACAAAATATGTATTTAATCATTCATTTATTTTATATATCTTTATGAACAGACAGGTTGCAGGTTCAAGCATCATGAATAAGGTCTGGACAACGATTGATTCATTGTTGAACCAATAAGTAACTCTTATAAGGTATAGCTGTAAGACTGACAACCGTTAGGTCATTTTAGTCTGGTGCTGTATTTGGGCGCTCATATGAGAATACTTGTTGAGAACTATATTAAGGCGATATTAGATCTGTGTATTTGTCTGGCAGGTTCAGCTTTGTGAGAATGTACTGGTGCCTCTATGGTAAGAACTCAAAGCTGGACTGGGGGTAAAGGCTTGTTTTTGACATCCGAAAAATAAACGACTCGAGAGTCACTTCAATGTATTGGTATTGTAACTTTCATGGATTTGATCATTTAGCAGACGCTCTTATCCAGAGCGACTTACAGTAAGTACAGGGACATTCCCCCCGAGGCAAGTAGGGTGAAGTGCCTTGCCCAAGGACACAACGTCAGTTTGCATGACCGGGAATCGAACTGGCAACCTTCGGATTACCAGCCCGATTCCCTCACCGCTCAGCCACCTGACTCCCTTCATAAGAACAAACCGGAAAAGAGGTTCAATGTTTCTCGTGCTGAGCCCTCCTATGCTATTATCTTAGCAGCGATCCAGTCGACAAACTGCGTGACATCGGCGTACACGCCTGGCTTGTTCTTCTTCCCACAGCCGTCTCCCCAGCTCACCACTCCCGTCACATAATGGGTCCCGTTCTGCTCACACACCAGGGGGCCACCAGAGTCACCCTGGGGACCAAAGTTACACACACACACATTCTTTTACGTTATTTGCTATATCTTTCCGGCGGCCCTCCGCTGAAAAACGTTCTTCATAAATATACCAAAAGAAAACAGACTTCCAACAGAATTGCTCATATGCACTGGCCATCATGTTCTTGTGTTTTCAATAAGACACCATTGTAAGACTGTGTTACAGTGTAAGACTGTAACAGAAGTACCCTAGTTAGTGATTAGGGTCAGGGTTAGGTAGGCTATTATTCAAATTGAGGGATAACTCATTATGTACATAAAACCATAAAAAACACACACTTAAATACACTGCACACACACACACACACACTGTACACACACACACACCTGACATGAGTCCACTCCTCCCTTTAGGTTGCCAGCACAGAACATGCTGTTGTCTAAGACATTTCCGTAGACAGTAGGGTTCTTGCAGCGATCCTGGGAGATCAGGACCACACGTGCGTTCAGCAGCTGATTACTGCCATACTTCTCTGAGAGAGAGGGGGAGAGGGGGGAGCGAGGGGAGGGAGGGGAGAGAAAGCAGAAAATAAGGGAAAAGGACAATTAACATAGAAGATGCCTATTGAGGTGTAAGAGTCAGAGGTCAATTTAAAACCCCAATGAATCCAAATAGCGCCTTACACATGGAATCAACCAAAAATACCGTGACCCAAATAAATTCAGTAATTTCACAAACTAACCAACACTGTTCCTTATCCTTGGTGTAAAACAACTTAGAGACAGTCAAGTACAAATACGTTAGCGTTTTGTGTTCCAATGTAAATACGTGATTGAATAGGTGAGCTTTGAACATTTGAGATGTTTAAAATTCCTTCCTGCAAAAATGCTGTTAACACTAAACTAGACTTTTTATTCATACTGAGTATTTGAGTATGATTAAGCAACCTCTTTTAATTTCTCATCTTCTTTTTTTAGTAATCAATCTGGAATTGACTAGAACTAGTCCTTGGCTTGTATCCTGTTCCAACAGTAATATTCGAATATTGATAAATTGTTCAAATACACTATATATACACCCGTATACACATGATCGGGTTTGTGAACAGGTCAGGCATTTCCCCAAGGTAGGGAGAAATGAAATGGTCTTCTCGGCAGTGTTTGTCTGTGGACGTGAATGCTGTACTTGTCTCTGTGACTCCCCATCCTGAGATGACACACTCCGTCCCATCAGAAAACTTGTGGTTGGGCAGACAGGCCGTCTTCACAAAGCGAGTCTCTTTGGCACAGCGGCCGTTCATGCCCTTCAGTTTGAGAAGAGCTGAACAAGACAAAGACAAAACGTTTCTCTAGCATTCAGTTCACTCACTAACATCCTATTTAGATGGCAACAAATTACACAGTTATTTAGTGATAGTTGATGTTCTTTATGTTCTCAGAGCTCTCGGTAGAAAACACAATGTGTTCAGTCTTGTGTGGGCTGGGAAAAGGGGGATTGTTTGAATGACCGGACCCACCGATGTCGTTATATAGAGCAAACGTTTCCTCTCTGTATTTCTCGTGGATGATGGCTTTCTCCACATCAATGGTCTGGTCAAACTCCTCATCCTTCTCTATGTCCACTCCACCTAAGACCACCCTCATGGCACTGCCACCATTACTGGGAAACAATCACATGTACAGTAGATCTTGTTTAACCTGTCATGTTTGTATGTCCAATATCAACCAGATAAGAAAAATGTACTTCGAATGATGGAAGCCAGTCAGTGTTGAAACACACTGGACTTCTTAAAAGACTTGAACGATTGAACTGTGACAGAAAATAGCGTGCAGGTGCAGTACCAGTCAAAAGTTTGGACACATTTTCCCATTCAATGGCCAAAGTTTGACTGGTACTGTATTTCAAACTTCCCACTGCCGTTTTTCTAACACCTCATTCCAACTTCCCATGGCAAATTATTCTCACATAAAAGGATTCTGACATTGACATTATGACAAAATTGCCAATAGTTGATTGTACTGACATGCAGTGGGCAGCCGTGAGCACCCAGCAGGATTCAATAAGGATGCCTCCACATGTGTGGCTAAAGGACTGGGCTGAATCTTGACCGGGTCTTGTCTGCAGGGACACCTGCCAAGGATGGGCCCCAGGTTGAGACTTCATCCCCCCAAAGATCCTGGCCGTGCGGACGGGCTGGGGATTCCCACACTGGGAGAACTCTGCTGCAGGAGTAGGGCTTCCTGTGGCTGGGACATCTGTCTCATAGATGGTTATGGGGGTTGGTTGAACTGGGAGAGGAGAAGATTTAAAAAGGTAAAAGTAATTATTTGAGGAGCATGTAGGGTTTGTGTGTGTGTGTGTGTGTGTGTGTGTGTGGAGAGTTGGAGGGGTACCTGAGCCAGAGCAACTCCTCACATTGCAGTGGTCCCACCTGAGTTTGCCTCTTTTGTTGACAAAACACCAGGGTCTGGAATCTCCATCAGGGTTTCTGACAGGTAGATGGTAGAGTCATTCAAGCTTACGTGCAGCTACTGCACCCAGACAAACACAACTGTCCATCCGGGTGACATCTCCCACTTGCACACACATACACAAAGACGCTCAAAGGTCTCACCTGCAGTTGTTGTGTGGGCCGATACCATCAAAGTCCGGGTAGTCTGTGAAAGGGTCCCCTCCTTTCTCCAAGATGAAAAAGGAGTTCCAGTTGAGACAGTCCTCTCCTCCCTCTGTCTCACTCACAGTCCCCCGGTAGTTCTCCCCATCTTCCTGGTAACAGTCGTTGGGATCTGTGAACACGACGTACACAAGATTTGTCTCTTAAGATCAAAGAAATTGTGTGTGGGGTTTCGAATGAGGTCAATTTGAATTCTAGTTTACTAACTCCATAATACATAATACAAGAACATAACATACCTTTTTATGAAAGTTGTATTAGCAATACAACAACAATAAAGTGACAGAAATACCTTATGAGCTTCATATTTACAAGGTAATAAATAATAAACCCTTAAGGTATATTATTAGGTACCATCTTGGTACCATCTCGACTACTCTGTTCCAATAATGCCATCATCCAGACACTTGTTCACTCAGATTCTTACAATCTTAGCTCCTTCTGGAGGCACTATGTAAAAATGGCCTTCAAGAGGTAGCTTTTTTTTTTTTTTTGGGGGGGGGGGGGGGCAAGTTTAGTTTAGTTGACACGTATGTTAGGTAAATTATTTGAGCTGTTATGTGTTCTCCTTTTGTGTATGTGTCTGTATCTGTTATATATATATATATTGTAATATGGGCCAGGTGCCTGATTTAAGTAAATAAATATATTAGTTTTAGTATCATTTGTATTCACCAACTTGGCAGAACTTCCCGCTGTAGTTGCCTGGACAGTTGCAGCTGAAGGAGGCCCTGGTTCGGCCTTTTACACAGGAGCCTCCGTTGAGACAGGGGCTGGGTTTACAGGGAGACGCTAGCCAAACAAAACACATTTGCATGTCATGCTGTGAGGGAAAATCTGCTTCTCCATTGTTATAGTATGGAGACTCTTCAGATGACCAAAATATGTGGTATGAAAATAACATGATTCATTATAAACATAACACAAATAAAGCCTAAACTAAAGTATTTTCAGGGATGATTCTCTGTTGTACAGTAAGGGGGTCTATCAAGTCCGACCATGTCCTGATGTACTCAGAGCTAAAAAAAAAAAAAAAACAGATCTTGAATGCAACGAACGAATGATCCCAAACATATGAAACCTAAAGGAAGTCCATCAATACAGCGTCGAGTACAGCATCCTTGTGATGGTGTTCACGGCACACACTCACCTTTCCTGCAGGCAGGTGGCTTGTAGGGAGCTGTACACTTGCACTCGTAGAAAGGTGCAGTTTTGGTCATAAGACAGTCGCCACGGCCACACTTGGCATTCTTGCAAACGTTTTTTACTGAGGCCCAAAAACAAGAACAGCGACGTTCCTGTTTGTGCTCAAATACTGCTGCTACTTTATCTAGTGTGTGTAATATGTACAAAGATACATAGACATATTGTGGACAATGCTCAAGGTCAAGGACCAAAGTATATGTACTGTATGAAAGCATGTTGTGGCTTTACAACGGCCAGCACTATGCCAACAAATTGTTTTAATGGAATAGAGGAAATGCAAATCACGTGAAAACGCATTTTAGGTTTGCCATAAATAAATATAATAAATAAAAATCTAGTTTATCATAAAATAACTACATTTAGTCTACATTAAAAGGTTTACTCAACAATTTGAACCCACCAAAAAAAGAATGTAAAAAGTGTGGGGATATTTTACCTTTTGAACACTTCTTGCCTGTGTAGGGTTCAGGGCAGGAACATACAAAGCCGCCTTTGGCAGTATCACAACGACCCCCGTTGAGACATGGATTGGGATCACACTCATCTACATGTAAAAGATCAAGGGGGAATCAGATATTTCTGTGGTGAGTTAGACCTTGAGTCAGCATGTTAAGAGCAAACTAGTCATGTCACAACATGTCATTTTGTTCTTACCTTTGAGGTCAAAGAGATCATACAGCCAGTCATCTAAGACATCTGAGAAGCTCACATCTGTTGTTTCAGTGGGGGTTTCATATTCGTCTGGTGGGGAGAAGTCAGAGAATGAGCATCAGTTAATTTCTATATATTATTATTTTATTTTTTTCATGCTTTATTGGACAGTTTTTTTTAGTTAAGTGAGAGAGAAAAGGCAAGGAGAGAGAGGGGAAAACATGCAGCAAAGGGCCAAGGCCGGATTCGAACCCAGGTCACTGTGGTATGGCCTCAGCCTACATGGTACTACCCAGGGACCTACCTCGGCACCCCGTTCTACCATGTTTGAACCCCACAGTGGAAGTTGCCTTTCGTGTTTAACTTCACACGGAAAGCTTTTATGTAAATCTACATTTCAACAACATAGTTCCAGCAGAGGTTGAGGACCTCTTACCAACGAGACAGCAACAGGGAAAGTATGCTTACAATAGTAATCCTCCGTGTCCTGGAAACAAAACAAAGGACCAATGAAACACAGAGCTCCATCTCCTCCAAACACAATGCATATTGAAATATATACAATTTTATGGTTTGTCAGGGTATCTCCGGTCTAAAAGCAGATGTGGAGTACTTACATACTGTCCATGTGCAGCCAACACACAGAAGGTTAGGAGTAAAACCACAGGAGACACCATGATGCTGTGAGTCCTGGAAAGCACCAGAGCACCGCAGACCCAGTGCAACACTGTGCATTCATGCACCGTGGGATTGTTATAACAACCTTCCACATACCTGTCAATCATTATCACAATCGATCACTGGCTTGATTGACCAACCTGTTAACCATCTGCTAAATTGATTGACTTAACGCTTCTCAACACTTCCCCCCTTGATGTTCAAATATGTTTTGATGTCTTGCATCACTGTCGTAGAATAATTAGTAATGACAATTGAATCCTTTGTTTCTTCTTGCATGGTCACCCAGAGTTCTGGGAAGGCCGTTTGAACACGATTACAAAACTAAAACATAACCTGAAACTGCTATATAATGTCTATCTAACTTAAAAACATTTGTATTATGCTTTGTTGTAACATAACATGTCAGGGAACAGGAATCTCCGCTCCAAATTTTGATTGACAGCCGTCAGACCGTGTTTACTCCCTTCTTTTCAACCATTGGATAGGATTTAAAAACAGCTGTTGTAGGCTATTTACTTCTGATGAGGCGATGTAAAATTGTTGAAAAACTACGCCGCAAAGAGAATAAATAAAAAGGCAAAAGAACGCATGTATGTTTCTTAATATGATAAATAAAACTAACAGACTGATGAAAATGCGGGACATTTTCTCAATATGCGACGGGCGGGACAAGGGGTGAAAATGCTGTGCGGTACAATGCAAAGCAGGACGGGTGGTCACCCTAGTGTGAGGTCCAGCTTGTTTTTCAACTTTACCCATGGGTCTGGAGGTCACTGACCTGAAATCAATTCCCATCAACGGGGCAGACTTTGACCAGTAAACATGCCTAGGTTTACTGCATGCATTAAAAATGTGCATGTTTATTATATTCATTTGATTCAAACAAATGTTTCTGGCTAATAATATCCTATAGTTTTATAGTTTTTATAGATTTTATAAATGTTGCGCTAAAGTTGATCCTATATTCGGACACCACCTGTATTCTGTACTTGTTAGACACATTTGGCAAAGGGACTTCAGAATCACAGCCCTCACATATGATCTCCTGACCCATCATTTTCAATGCAAGCTGAACATATATGTATTATATATGTAGGACAGTATGTAACTACAGATTTACAGATGGGTGGGGGAGGATGTCTATAAATCAATATAGGTCTTAACAAAAATGTTTAAAAAAATGTAAGATGTTTGTTCAACAGTATATCATGTAACTGGCTGGAATAGGTACTTTTGTGTTTAAGTATTTAATATGTATGCAGAATAACATTATTCCTGAAGTAAGCAAACACCAACAAAGTTTTTTTTATCAGTAGTAAGGTAGTAGTAGTGTCTGGCAGGGAGTCAGGTGGCTGAGCGGTTAAGGAATCAGGCTAGTAATCAGAAGGTTGCTGGTTCGATCCCCGGCTCTGCCAATTGACGTTGTGTCCTTGGGCAAGGCTTCACCCTACTTGCCTCGGGGAGAATGTCCCTGTACTTACTGTAAGTCGCTCTGGATAAGAGCGTCTGCTAAATGACTAAATGTAATGTAGTGAAACGGCCCCAAAGTCAATGAGATATTTCTCAGCTGAGCTGATTTTTATTCAAATGAATACAGTGATCACATGACACTGGAGTGCAGAAATACATTCTCAATATACAGCCTTATACGTAAATGAAGAAGGTAGGGAGGAACCAAATAGTTTAAAAAAGATCTCAGTGATGTCCCATTTTCTCCGACCTTCCTGTTTGCTTCTGCCAAAGGTCAAACCTTTCATCACATGGTTACCCCATCAAACCAGCTGAAGAGATATAGATGTTCAGCCCTCTGGCTTCACACAACATCTGAGGGAGTGCTACAGCAAACCATGCATATTACACTGATCTGTCAACCCAATGAAGACCTGCTTATGCTTCATCTAATATTCTCAGGGCCATGGGATGTCATTATAACAACACTTTCCTTCTGCTTTCAAAACGGCAGTCACTTTCATAAGAATACAGTGTCTTCTCTACGGACTACAGTATTGAAACCCGAATAATATGCCCCAATTTTGTATTGTACTGTGTTATTTCATAAAAAGTACTTGATTAAAAGAACTTACATTAACAGTAAGTAGTGGCATGAGATGGGTGTCTGTGTTGGGGACATGCCCTTGTGTCAGGATGGGGCCAGCACTAATACCATATATTTAATACTCCTCACCTAACTTGCAAGAGCCACCCACATACTCTCTAGCGCTCGTTTAAATAGCTCACGCATTCATTACTGTACACTCCACAAACTCAACCTTTCTGAAACAGTAGTGTTCTATGGCAACTGCAGGCAGTCTTGGGGCCATACTGGAAGTCTGCAAAATGCCCTCCGTTATGAGTAATATAACCCTCCTGTGTGTCTCTGCTGAGTCACACGACTGTCACGGCATACAAGGGGGAGGCAGGAAGAGAAAGGCCAGGGAAGTAGAAAACTGAAAAAGGTATATAAATATCAAGTCCAACAACTTTCAGAGGAGTAAGTCAGCAGCACAAATGAAGTCCAAAAGAAGTTCCTCCCCCTCACCAGCAAACTCCACAACAATGCATCCCCTTCTATAGTAAGGCACCAGGCTGGCCAGCTGTCTGTTCACTTCCTTGTTTTGTTTGTTTCGGAGGGAGGGAGGCTGTTTAGTCCGGAGAGCAGCTTCCCTCGTGGTTGGAGCACTACCGTGGGTGGAGGTCAAGATTGGACTGGGGGGTTACCCCCCCCCCCCCCCCGGGAAACTGCTCAGGTGTACTCTGACTTGCGGATGTAGTTGGAGGGGACGTAGCCTCTCCGGCCCCCGGCCTCACCTAACCACCACTCGCTGTTGCCATTCATGTCCTGGAACTCCAGGATGCGGACGCGCTGATTGGCCGAGATGCTCAGCTCGTTGGCACAACGAGCGCTGAAGGAGTAAATGGCGTAGTAGATCTGAAACACAAAATGATTTTGATTAGCATCTAAAATATAATAATACTGAATGTACAGTATATCTTTCTGAGCATTTTGTACATTGTAAGCATGGGGGAAGTGCTGTCAATCAGTAATGTGTAGCATATAAAAACACAAGTGACTTTAAACACTGAGGTCAGGTCAGTAATACCTGATGGCCATCCAGCTCTGACTCAGGTTCAGGTTCTTGCTCGGGCTCTGGTTCAATATCCTCGTTCCTGGGGTAGGAAGACTTCCTCTGGCCAGCACGATCTCCATTCTGCCGCTGGTATGAACCGTAGGCCGTGTCTGATTGGCCATGCCTCTGTGAAGGACCCAAACGGTTGCTTTTGTGCGAAGAACAAGAGTCTGTCTCCGAGGAGTCATACAGCTCCCTGTGAGTAGCTGGGGTGGTGTGGCTCGAGTCAATGGAGTCCCTGTGATTGGCTGAATGCCTGTCTGTACTGTCGCTGTGACAGGGTGATAGCCGATAGGATGGATCTGAGTATTCCCTGGGAGTGGAGAGGTGTTTGGGCAACGAGTCAATCGCGTAGGTCTGATTGGTGGGATTGCGGTTGGGCGAGGGCGCATCTCTGTAGTGGGCTCTGCGGGATAGGTCCGGATCCTGGCTGGGGCGCGGCGAGGAGTGGCTCGGGGGCGGGGCTGTGGAGAAGCTGACCGCAGCGGTCTCCTGGTTGAAGGTGAGCGTGCTGTTGCTGTTCTGGCGGGAGAAGACGGGGGAGGAGCCTCCGTAGCCCGACTCGTTGGACGACTGGCTCTCGATGGAGACGTCTGAGTGACTCCGGCGTGGGTTATAAGGCTTCAGGAAGGAACTGTAAACAAAGCCTTTGCTGACTGCAGGAGACAAGGAACAACAAACAGTTAGCTTCTAGTCAACAATCACAGGCTGTCGTACCAATTCAAATCAGATGATTGACTGACACGACCAATGAACTGAATCTCAGTTTCTGGGCAACAAGTCACGGTACGTATCTGCACATGTAGCTTGCTACTCACCCCCGGTGTCAATAAGCCAGCGGTTGTTACTACCCATGGGGTCCTGCTGCTTGACGACCCCGACGATGTCGCCCTCCAGGACAGACACGTCCAGGTCTTGGGCAGCATTGAAGTTCCTCTCGGCCTGGAAGAGCTTCTCTGGACCGTAGCGCGCCAACAGGAGAGCCCGCTGCTCATCTGTCTGCAGGATGCAGTTGGGCTGAAAGAGAAACACCGGGAATCAATCGCTATTTCCTTTTTCTAGACTCTCACTGTGAATTTTGGTGTAACAATTTTTTTTTTTCATATTTTCTGTATATTGTTTGTTATATTATGTATATTTGTATTTTTGTATGTATATTATGACCGTTCTGGTCATGAATGTACTGGTCATGAAGACACAGCAGACCAAGACGGAGTATCGTCCCACAGCAGAACTCACCGGCCCTTGAAGCTGCTTTTTGGAAGTCTGTTTCTCCAGGGTCTTCTTCTCGAAGGCCTTGCGTGTGGTCGTGGAGGGTGGCAAGTTCTCTGGACAGAAACTGAAGCTCTGGAGAAGCTGGAGAACGTGCCCATACTGCTCCTGGAACAGGGACACTAGGTTCCCTTCCGTGCCCCCAATACCAGAAAACTGTAGCCAGGTCAAAAAAACAAAACAATTTTTTTTTTGCAGAGGTCTTTCTACTGAATGGTAAAGAGACAACTGATGAAGAAAAGTTCCTATCTGTCTCTTAACATAAGTGCATTGGATATCCCATTTCTTCCACACAACCCACACACAGCCTCAAAGGACACAACCAGGGCGAGAAGAGACTAACGAGGTGAAAAACCTCCACAGCAGAAGAAGAAAACCAGGAAAAGGAACCAGGAAGGAAAACCAGGAAGAGAAACCAGGAAGGAAAACCAGGAAGAGGAACCGGCATCTCACGCACCTGCAGGAGCGGCTGCAGCTCCCCTAGTGTCAGCTTGGTGAAGTCTTTCTGGGAGTGGGCGAAGGCCCGCACACAGCCGGTGAACAGCTCCTCGGCCGAGCGGTGGAACTTGGGCAGCTCGTCCAGCAGCTGAGCATTGAGCGCCTCGTAGTTGTTGCGCGCCGCCTGCAGCTCGTCCTGGACGCGGCGGTCCTTGAGGCGCTCGGCGCGCTCCTTGCAGTTGTCGTAGTCCAGCAGCTTGTCGAAGCGCTTCTGAATGAGCTTGTGGGGGCCGGCGAACATCAGCAGGAGCTGGGTGAGGGGGGAGATGACCAAGGCTTCCGTACGCTCCTTCTGCTCAAGGAAAAACAAGGAACATGAACTTACAAGAGACACATTCAGTCTGAAAAGGAATAAACAATTGACATTGTTTAAATCACGTTTAAATCACCATTTACTATTAATTCACTCATTCACTCATTTTATTCGTGGTTCTCATTAAATGAGAACAAACGTAGTATAGTGTCATGTGCACGGCTGAATCTGAACTCACAAAGTGGCTGAACTGCTTGTCGCTGATGCAGCGGTGAGCTCTCTGGAAGTACTCAGGGTCCATCTGACTCCTGTCTGTGTAGATGTCACAGAAACTGATGGCAGCCAACACTTTCACGGACGCCGACTCCTATTGGACAAGACAGAGGTCAGTTACGCAGGGGCTGGCCACTGACTTGCAGACCGCCGCGTGACTGGTGCTATTCAGATGAGGTGAAAGGTTGAGCGCGGTGTCCTTACTCGTATGTGCTGCAGGTAGAGAGAGATATCTCTGATGAAGGATTTGATGAGCCTCTCCTGCAGCCGGAACTTCTTCTCCGCCTCGTCGAACGCCTCATCTTTGATCTGAGGAAGCAAGAGGTTGAGATGAGACAACTCATGAGTTTGAAAGGACAGATGTCTCACTCCAGGGGAAAGTTATTCAGGCGTTGCAGAGAACAACATGGCATATTTTGGTATTAAAAAAAAGGCTCCAAGGTATGAAAAACACAGATGACAAACAGTGGAGGTGTCACATGACCTACCTGAGGAGAGATTCCTGTGAGGTGTTTGAGGTGGCTGCTGACACGGTTGGACTTCTTGATGATGGAGTGCATGCTCAGCTTAGAGATCTTGTCTATGAGCGTCTCCTCATCTCCTTTCCTGTACTTCACAACTGGTGACAGAAGAGGGCGCCCTCAGCTCAGCAACCATCTCAATGATGCCATCTCAATAATGTCACATTTAGAAACGTTCAGAGAGTACATTTGACCAACCAGTCAAGTGTGAGATGATCTATTATCTATTGGCTATTGACTACTTGAAGTTCACATAGGACACAAATGTCCCATACCTACACATACATATAATTAATCTATACACACACACACACACACACACACACACACACACACACACACACACACACACACACACACACACACACACACACACACACACACACACACACACACACACACAGACAATCTCTCTCGCTTGGGCTTACCAAGGTCCTTCCTCCTCTTGAACTCGTTGATGTTGACGTTGATCTCTTTAACAGACAGCAGGGCCTTGGCCAGCTGGAGTCTGTCATGGTGGCTGTCTGGCGTGGCGTTCAGAAGCTCCATCAGCAGCAGAGGGTAGCGCATCACCCTCTGGACCGGCTTGATGAGGAAGGAGCCCAGGTTGATGTAGTTGGTCTTCCCCCTGAGAGAGGGACAGAGAGAGAGGGAGAGCCAGGAGGAGAGAGGAGGGGTGGACAAGGGAGAGGTGGAGCATGAGAGAAGAGCAGGAGAAGGCAAGGGAAGGAATGGAGAGTAGGAGAGCGAGGGAGAGGACGTGGGAGAACAAGGGAGAAGAGAGAGTCAGGGTTGTGAGGGAAAGAAAGGAGGAATGGAGTGACGGAAAAAAGTTGGATACAGATACAGAGAAAGTGGGAGGGAAGAAAGAATGGAATCATTTGAATGTAACTGTAGTGTAAGACCCCTCGTACCCACTGACTGACATCATTTGGCAGGCCGTTGCCAAGTGATTCGCTACTTGCTGTCACTCAACACATGCTACACTCTCTGACAACAGAGCATGTACATGCTCACTTGTCTTCAGTACTACCTGCATCAGATATTACCTTGTTCAAGTAAAATCTGATACAAAATAATATATTATGTAATATATTTGTTTTATCAGATAATTATACTTTTGACAATTACTTAATGTAAAGGGTGTCAGTATGTGTTGAGTGATACAATATATGAAATCAATTTTCATTTGCTTAGCTTTAAGGCCATCAGCAGTACACAGCAGCAAAAAGCAACATTCTTAAAAAAAAAGTATTATTCAAATAAAGGAGCAATATTGATTGAGCAAAATAAATTGAATGTTATTCTGATTGATATAATAATGTTATATAAGTAAAAAAATTTTTTATTTTTAATTGGTTTATGATGTCTTAACATCATGCAAATCACTAATGGAGTTTATAAAGAGATGAATTGTAAATGATGCAGAAGTTGCTGCTTAGTTCCACTAGATGGCCTCTTCATTCTGTTTGATGACCAACAACAATCTCTTTGTTGATCTCATTAAAAACTGGACCTATGAAGAGGAGGAAAACATAACACAAGAGGCAGCCACAACCGTAGCAGCGCACACACCACCAGGGGGCTGGGGTCAATGCACTTTCAATTAGGTCAAATGAAAATGCCATTGGCCCAGTCCCTATATAGCATCTCTCACTCTCTCACTCTCTCACACTAACACTTTCTCAGCAAAACCGAGAGACAGAGAAGCAAACACACACAAACACGTTAATAGGGGTTAGTGAGCCATAGGCATGCTGTTTCGACGGTTCTCATGCAGATACCATGGCAACACTTCAAGGAAACTTACCACTCGCGATATATGGCCCTGGGATGGGGAAGAAGAGAGGGATGGGTAGAAAGGTGGAGAGACAGAGAGGCAGCGGGAGGAAGAGAGGAGAAAACAGACAAAAGGAATTATAGAAACTGACAGAGCACTGAGGTGTTGGGTCTCTGAGGGTCCAACCCCCATCTTCTGTAAATCTATATTTAATGGCCTCTGTTTAAGACCCTGTTGAAAACCCTTTTTTCTTTGCAAGACTTTTTTCTTTTTAACTCGTGTTTTGATGCTATTACTTTTGCCCCCTGCTGTAAGATCCTACAAACACAATCCGAGGCATAGCTTATAGTTTAACGGAAACCTATGAAAACAAAGCGCACCCTGCAGAGTTAATAGGCGGTCATAACCCATAGTAACGTGTGTTGCCGTGGCCTCTTTTGCGGGTTAGCTTCAACCTCGCCGGGGGGCTAACTGCCAACCTGTCTAGTAGAGCGTTGAGAGTTTAACACACGGACTTGGGACACTGTTGCTGGTAGGACCTGAGAAACCGTATAAAAGAACTACTAGGGGAGACACGTCCTCTCCCAAATGTCCCTGGATCTTTTCACTTCTCACCACAGTGCCAACACAACAGGATCAATCTAAACATTTTTGTTTTGGTGTCCAGTATGTGTTTTTTGTTGTTGTCTTGTGACTCCCTTGTCACCAAAACCATAACCTTTCTCTCTTGTTTAAGGAAGAGGAGAGTTGACCTTCAAACTGAGCGGCTAGCGGTCGATGAAACACAACACTGGTGAATAAACACACCAGTGTTGGCTCGCGTCCCAGGTAAAGGACAAGGAAGAACACAGGCAGGGCGCATTCTTAAACTGCTCAACATTACTGAAGTCTGATGAGACTCTGACAGATACCCCACGCTCTGGAGGAATGGACTGTGTGTGTCAATGGGTAAGAGGAGAGTATCGGTCAGACGCCCATCTCTAAAGCTGTGTCGTGCGCGCCACATATTTTCTGATTCAACCTTGTATGACAAGTTTTCACTGCGTTCAAAGTAACTCGGCTAACCTCCAAACAAGAACCAGGCCACTACCACACCCTTTATGATTCTACACCTGGCCTAAACTGGGCCACTGTTTACCTTTCAATGAAGCAAGATGTTTCCAGATAACTACAGTTTCGATTACCTTCCTTTAAAAAAAAACATAATAACTAGATAGCCGATAAAAAAAAGTTACGTACACAGGATCAATGTCAATGTTTGACTTTCCAACGATTATACAGTACAGTCCAATCTATCGTGGTTAGAAGTCACTTCTTGTTTGTTTTCATGCTCGACACAGTTCCACACACGCATGCCTTTACTGGAGTCACTCAGATGCACTAAGCATTGTCAAACACTTACACAAATTAGTGCTAAATCGTATAGAATATGGTTTGGTAGACTTCAGATTAAAGTTACAAGATGCCATCGTGAATTTCTTCCAACCTCCAAACCCGAGCATTAATCATATTACAAACATCAACACCAAAATTGTTTCCGATGACCGGGTTCACGTTGGTAGTTGGTGAAACTCACAGACTGCACCTTTGAGAAGTCTAGACCATGTCTGGTCAGGTACCTACCTCAGCTTCTCTAAGCACTCCAGCACGTGTCTCTGGATGTTCTCGTCCTTCTCGTAGGTCTCCAGGAGGGAGATGGCATCGTCATGGTTCTGGCAGTAGATCTTATACACCTCCTCTAGTTCAGTCTTGGAGTCTAGGAAGACTTTGCCTGGGGAGAGAAACGACAGAGTCGAAAAAAAGTCAGCTTCGTGCTTTTGGTTTCTGACCTTGACGGTCAGAAAACATACAAAAGGACACGCAAGATAAACGTGGGTTTAGGATGAAAGCGTGTAAGCAATACAGGAAGCCATATCTCGCTAATCGAAATGATTCCCCTCAAAGGAGCCTTGAAATGCTAACCAATAGAGTCAGTGTCCTGGAGGTTCTTCAAGAGGCGTCGCGATAAGTCGATCACAGAGTTAATGTTGCCGAAGAGGCCCTCAAAGTCCACATTTTGCACCTGCAGGAAGGGGGAACATGCATTAACACAAAAAACAACGAAATAAAGAGTTCCATTTTGCTAAACTAGGTAACTGCAACCAAAATAACCTCAAACATCTCCCAGTACGTGTCCAAATGAACCCGTTTATCCCCCCTGTCCGCCCGGCCCCGGGGCACCTGTTTGCGTTGGAGCGGATGGATGATCTCTTGGACGCACATCTGCAGGTCCTTGATGTAGTCTGTCTCTGTCTGCAGCAGCTCCTCCACCACCTTGGCTCTCTTCTCCAGCATCCTCTGCTCGGGGTCCTCCGTGGCGGCCAGCGCCGACGTGACGGCACACACCGGAGCAGGCTCCAGGGGCTTGGGCTGCGCCGGCAGCAGGGTCATGTCTGAGGGAAGGAGGAGCGAGAGGTTCAAATGTACAGTCTAGCTTTGAACGAGTTCCAACGCGCTATCCCAAGCTTGGCTTACAATACTACACTGAGATAGTTATAGAGAGAAACGTGGATAACAGTTTTAACACAATATAAGCGAGGATTAACATAAACATTTTGGGAGTATCCATGATACACAAATGGCTAACCTAGACTAAAGAGCAATTCCACCGGACTCTTTATAACTACTATAAATCTACATGTTCCAAAAAAAGGAAGGCCCCTCCAAAAGAGGTTCTGTCTCTAGTCATGTCTGGCCAGTCTTTGATCAGTGGCTCTGTTATCACTAGTGGGCCTGTCTCTGGAGTGCCCAGGACATGAGGGAGAGCCCGGTGCATGCACCGCTGGGCACCGTCAATGGGCTGTGGACTGGAGTGGACTCAACTCTTTTGTCTCAAGCACAATGGACTGTGACAGCAACAAGAGAGATACGGCCTCTCTGGGATGGAGGAGATAGAGGAGAGGAGGAGGACGGGTCGAACGAGAGGGAGATGGACAGCACTGGAGAGAGAGGCCGACAATGGAAGGTGACAGCGGTTTGAGAAATATGGCTTTGCTTTCGGAGGCATTCACTGGTGTGTATGTGTGTTCCATTACAACCATCTCAGCAACAGGAATTGGGGTGAAGGAGGTTAAGCCTAATCAAAGTCATTATCCACCAACAGCATCTGTCTTGGGACCACATATGAGGTCATTCAGACAGTGCCAATGGCGCACATTGGAGTAAAAAAACAACAACAACACACACACACACACACACAAAAAGGTGCATGAAGTCAAATTGAGGATTGTGTTGCAGTAAACCATGTGTGTTTATTATGGGCTGGCATTTACGTTCGAGGAGATCATGGTAACGGAGTCATTCCTCAGTGAGTGCTCAAGGCGCTCGCTGCGGTGCAGATTAGCTTGGTCCACATATGCCTTCTCTGTCCCTGGCCTGCTGTAGAGGGGGTCTGTCTGATCCCCTTGGCCACCTGCCCTCTGCCCTTCTCCCCACCGCCACACACAGCACACACACGCACGCACGCACACGCACGCACACGCCTCCTGCTCCACAAGGCTTAGCAGAGTCTGAGCTCTTCTCATCTCCTCCCGTTGTTGGGTCTTTCCCCCCCGAGGACTTGGACGTCTTGAATTGATGAGAACTCAAAGACCGGAGAAGTCGTCCCCCAGTTTCTGCTCCCGGCCGAGAGAGGTAGGGAGCAGGCGATGAAGGAGAGGGATGTGTTTAAGGACACAAAGGAGGGGGGGGGCGGGGATTAGGCCTACATGAGTTTGAGGCGGGGTAGGAAGAGCTAATTAATCGGTTAATTGGTATCCCACTCCGGTCATTCCCACGCTGAAGGTCCTCTGCACACATCCATACATCGTATGCTCCACTTCTCATGTTTAAATATGCAGCTATTTGCAACATAAGCCCCGAAGCTGCTTACCCCCACACACACACACCCTCACATGCGCACACACACATACAATGACCCACTTCTCTCCGCTGGAATTCCACTTGTTCTACTGAGGACTGTGGGACACACACACACCACACTCCTTAGACAGGTGCATGAATGTGCCCCCCCCCCCCCACACACACACACACGTGTGTGTACATACACACAGAAACAGGTGTTTACATCTAAAGACAGCTGAAAGATTTCCATCACAATGGCTTCTAGCAAGAGTGTAGCAGGTGTAACAGGCTCTGTGACATGGCTACTATCTCTCTGAGTCAACCACGCTGGCCTCACCAGAGGAAACAGCTGTGGAGTGGTGACTCAATCACAGCCACCAAACACAATGTTCATCAGACACTTAGTCACTGGTTTGTGCTCGCTAACCCCTCAGTACAAAGGCCAACCAAACGAGGAGTGTCCCTGTATCTCTATGTCATTGCCCTGAGTGGCTGGGTTTCAGACACACTTGAATCCATTCGAGTCAGTGGGTAGTTTAAGGGACAGCGGGAGCAGGGCTAACAGTGCTGCGAGGGAGGGAAGGGACCATTCTGTGGCCCTGTTCCAACACTCGATGATGTACAGTATCCTTCCATCTCGCCGCTGTCTTCGTGGTACAAGCAATGCTGGATGTGTGTATTTGTATCGCACATTTGAGCTTGTGTCCTTTTTGTGTTCGCAGCGTGTGTGACACAGCCTACTGATTCTTGGAGGTATGTTGTGCGAGATCGTGTTCGCACACACACAAAAGCCCTTGTGTGGAGTGGAAGTAATTGCTTGTGGCATTGTTTGGTCGTCCTGAACAGCCACGGCCCCAGACCCTCTCTGGGTTCTCATGGGGGGGTACCATGCCATGTCCCGGGGGCGACAGGAAACCCAGGGGGGTCCCGGAGGAGCGGACGGTGGCATGAGGGTTAATGATGAGCATACACACATGTACACACAGCGTTTTCATGGATGACCTAACTGTCAACAGAAGATCAGAGATTCAACTTGGAGACTACTTCTCAAGGTGCTGGTGGTCATCAACAAGTTTCTCTTTTCCTGTATGTTCTCCTGTGTCAAGACTTAATCCCACAACAGAGCAGAAGACTATCTGTTAAGTTAATGTACCTGAGACAGATGTGTTCACCTGCCAGTGGAGTTTTCTTAACGACATAATAATCAACCGTCAATATCAGTTTTGACTGCTAATGAGGTTTTTATCTAAATGAATCCATAGGATCCCCTGCAAACACACATTAAGGCAACAAAAGCATTGAACCAGATATCAAAAATGTATGTAAGAACGCACCCAACTTTAGCATGCATGCTCTTTCTGTATTACTAATAACTTGGGTTGCTAAATCAACACAATTGAGCAAGAGGGACTTTCTTCAGATAGGCCTCGAGTTTCATAAGTCAACAAGGAAGGAGAGAATGATTAGGCACACAGTGTTTACAATTAAGATGGGTTGGAAGTAGTCAGACAAAAGTCAATCTAAGATACCCTGGACATCTTTTTGGTGTGAAGACCAAGACATTGTTTTGACAAGACCTAAAATGACTTGTCAGCATACTTGAAAATACTACTAATTACTACTGTAAGCTGAGACAAATGAGATGACTTCAAAATAAAAATAAAAACGTCTACACCTTTTTGGAGGCATTCAGTAACAGTATATTTACTTCCACCACTATGAGAAGAAGAGATGGAGAAAGAAAAGTTGGGGCCTTGAAGCCTTCACCCACCTTGGCTGTGCACACACCCTTCCTCCACTCTGCCCTCTACACACACACACACACACAAAGGTTCAAAACACGCCCGTCAGTCCAAGGTAGTCGAACATGCAAAGCCAGTGTAAAGTCCCATTGATGGAGCTCTCAGAACGGGCCTATGTCCGTCTCGGTGCGTTCTCCATTCTGGAGCCAAATTACCATGAGAATGGATGGAAGCCACCATGATCACACACCCCAGTGGACACAGTCATCCCCAGCTCACACTAAAGCCTGGAACTGGATCACGGATGCTTACTAAGGATGTGTGTCTGTGTGTGTTACCACCAGCCGTATGAACATGCAGACGTAGATGTACCACACCCAAATACACTAAAACTGTCATGGTTTTAATGCATCAAACCAAACACACATTATACACATACACTCAACACAAGCCCCGAAAATCTGGCTGAACTTTCCAAGTATCAGCTTGAAATGTGCTGGAAGAAACTAGAACCTATAACGGAATCTAGGCAGAACTTGAACTTACATCAACCCAGTGATGAGAAGCAGAGGAACAGTGTTGGAGGACGGGAACCTTTGGTCGAGTCTCAGTCGCTCCATGTTTTCATCTCAGCTGACGACTAGCCAGGCCCCTCCCATTCACAGGCTGAACATCAAAACTTTGAGGACCCCTTAGTGAACACAGCCTCATCACTCTTCTTTTCTAGCTGCCTCTTTCCCTCCCTGTCACTCTCTAAAGACAGTCAGGATGCAGGATTTGTGGCAAAAGTCAGGTTCTATTCTTCAAGACTTATCTTACTTACTTTATCTTACAAAGAACAGCTAAGGACCACACCCTGGAGTCTGGGCTCACACACAGAGAGAGAGACACAGAGAGATACACAGAGAGAGAGAGACAGAGACAGGGAGGGACAGAGACAGAGACAGAGACACAGAGAGAGAGAGAGAGAGAGAGAGAGAGAGAGAGAGAGAGAGAGAGAGAGAGAGAGAGAGAGAGAGAGAGAGAGAGAGAGAGAGAGAGAGAGAGAGAGAGAGAGAGAGAGAGAGTCTAAGGTCAGACACAATCAGTGCTGTGTGTGTGCTCGGCCCAAAGTTCACACAAGAATGCCCCGTTGCCGTGGCTACGCTAATAGCAGGGCCCCTCTTCATATCAAGCCAAGCTTTAGAGAGCAGGGAGCCGCCTTATAGACGCTGGCATTGGGGAAGAGTTTATACAGGCCGTTTGTGTCATGCAAGCAGCAACTTTTAAGAAACACATGAACATCACGGACTGAGCTACAAACATATTATCATACAATTTATGAGCAACACGAGTACTCGATTTACTGTAGTTTCCTTTCACGTTCTCTTTTTATGAAAACAAATTACATTTCCGTGTTCTACGTTTCTTTCTGCCATGCACTAAATAAACAAACCTAACCGTGCACATTTTCGCAAGTCCAACAATGCGTTCACCTATCTGTCACTTTCAGCAGAACAAACAGCGAGACAGGACACAGGCGTGGAAACCTCTCTACAACACTGATACAGGACACAGGCGTGGAAACCTCTCTACAACACTGATACAGGACACAGGCGTGGAAACCTCTCTACAACACTGAGACAGGACACAGGCGTGGAAACCTCTCTACAACACTGATACACACCTTCCCCAGCGGGACAGCTCTGTTCCTCTGTTTACTCTGACAGGTCAAAGGTCAATAGTCACATTCCTGCTCCCTGGTTGACCTCTCTGTAACCCCCCCTCACACCACCACTACCAGCAGCAGGGACCACTGGTATATCAACAATATACTGTACATCCCCCAAACTGGATACCAGAAGTTGTATTCCATATTCTTGGAAACTCAAGAAATGAAACCATTACACGCACATGCTACCAATGATAGCCAAAAGACATCAAGACACAAGTGTTTTGTGGTCTTGAATACAGGGCCTTTGTTTGAAAAGAGCGTGTGTTTAAGGACCTAAAGCCACCTTCTTATTTCCAAGTTGTGAGTGGAGCGCGGTCCAAGATCAGGGCTTGGAATTCCAAGTGGGCACAGACCGTGGAAGCGTTGAATAAAGCAGCTTCAACACAGCCCCTCAAGACGGCTTCTCTCTTTCTACCCCTGCGCTGAAGATGTTGTCATTTGCTTCAAGTATGCATATGCTTAGCATATGCGCATGGAGACTAATTGGAAAACCCATTCCATGAAATCAGGACAGTGGTCCTATTAATCATGACTGGTGATGAAGCTATGCAGATTAGAGTGATTCACACAACACTCAGTGGAAACAGTGAAACCTGAGTTGAATCAAAACATTCCAGTGAACCAAAACAATAATCAAAACGCCTGTATCTAGTAGTCACTGTAGACGACCAGATAACAATGGACACGATCATCCATAATTGCGAGGCCCTGATTTAAGCTACCTGTCTGGGTTATATGTTCCAGTTAACCCTAATCAAAGGATATAGCTCAGTGTGACTTGATCAACAGCAACTCCTGATATTTTCTCGACTGTGCATGTTGAATCTGGTGCCCTGCTCGCTCAACCCCCATCTCACCTAGCAGGTTAGGGTGCTTTTCTCTTAGCTCCTGCTTGAAAAGGAAGTCTCCTCACATGCTAAGTGTGCAACTACAAATAAGATTATAGCCTGTCAAAGGCGGTGTGTCGTCATTCTTTATGATGTTTTATCAACAGGCTCTTGTCCAACCAGGTCCACTTCACTGGCTCTGTTGGTGGGGGATGATACACAGGCCCTAACTCATCTCTTTCCCACGGAAAAGTCTTTGTGAAAACATTGATGATAAGATCGAGCTTCTCTGGTGCTGGGGATTGTTTTTGCTGAGGTAATGTAAGTGTTGAAATGTGTCTGTATAGTATTGATGTGTGTGTGTCTGTATGTGTATTGGAATGAAAACTACTTGAGTTGCATCGCTACACTGCAATTTAATGTACAACAATCCCTCTAATGCTTTTACTGTGAGTCTCATATGTCTAAACACTTCCATCACAGTGGAGAAATTCAATATTGAGCGCCACTAAGCACCTTGCCACAAAAACAGCACACAGGAAATTCAACAATCACAGCTCCTATTATAAATGGTCCATTTGCCAACTGCACTCTGCAAAACCGCCGTGTTCTGAAAGTCTGAATCACCTGTCCATTCATGACATCTGCAACACCGTCACCCGACAAGGGAACCAATCACCATGCAACTGGCACCGTGGTTGTCACAGTGTTAAGGGTCACTGTGACGGCAGCGAGCGGAGCTCAGGATAAACCAATGAGAGAACGGTGTCATGGGTGTGGGCTTAAGTGGCTGTGAGGGAGGCCTGGAGAGCCCGCTGCATAATTGGCGTTTGTGCTGGGGGGGTTCGGCCAGGTTTCTGACCTACATTAGCTGGTTAATTCCGTCCTCAGCTCATGACCTGGGTCTCCTGGTGTGCCAGGCTGGGTCCTGCTGAAGAACGCTGCCAGAATGTTGTGCAAAGGTTGTCAAAGGGTTTCCCTTCTTAATCACCCCCCCCCCCACACCCCACACACACACACACACACTCCACTGCCCACCAGAAGCAGCAGCTGCTTAAGGATTACAGGCAGCAGCAGCAACAGGCACCTCAATAGACTGACACTCACACACACACACACACACTTCCAAGAGGTCTGAGAGCATTACGTTGGCCAGCCGGTTGAACTTATCACCATCTCAACAACAGCGTTCATAAAATGCAAGACTTATCAAGGTTTATAAATCTGACAACTGACTATGTCTGATGCTGTACTGGTACAAATGACCTTCTATTTTTCTTTTCCATTTGTTCTCTTTACGCACAGTCACTTCAACTTCATTGAATGAGAGAGGAACCCTAATAAGCTGCACAACCAAATCAAAACTGGACAATCAAATGCTTTACTCGGTTAAGAATCCTGAGCAAGCACAAAACACTTTAATGAGATTAAAGCAGGACAAGACAATAGAAAAATGTGGATGTGTGTGCGTGTGTATGACCTCATCCCTGTAGTGAGCCAGACTACCAATCTGGTCTCTCCGTGAAGGAGTCACCCTGGTGCTGGCTGCTGCCTGGCACAACCTCCTACACCTCCTCACTATGCTGACGTTGGGGATTAGTGGTCTCCCCCTCGGAGGAGGGGGGACAAGTGGTCAGTGTGTGTGTGCGTGTGTGTGTATGTAGAACTGGGGGGGTTGTAGGGCGCCACCTGCTTCTTCTCAGACACAATGAACTTCAGAGGAGTGCTCCCCTGCACCACGCAGAGAGAGAGAGAGAGATAGATAGATAGAGAGAGAGAGAGAGAAGGAGAGGGAGTTTTGTTGCAAAATCACAAAACATCTTCAGTTGCCATTTATACTGTGACAGTGATGGAATTTCAGTCATAAACTACACACAAACAGACAATGAGCCTCTGATGGGAATGCTCAATCTGAAAGAAAATTGAAAGGAAAACATTTTTTCAAGAGGGCATTTCGAAAGACAGAAAGAACAAAAAATAGGCAACAAAACCAAGAACCCACAAAACCCGCCAGGCAGGTTCCTCCACCTACATGTTCACCTTTCAGAGAATCGACGATACCGCCACTTACACACACACACAACCACTCACGCACACACACACCAGGAGACATACAGACTCCTGTTTGACAGACACATGCCTGTAAAGTCAGTTAGCGCCTGACCACTCAGCATTTCCAACCTCCATAGCATTGATTGGCAACCGTCCTAAGTGCTTGTAGAGGTCAAAGCCCACGCATAAACATTGAGACACTGGGGACTATGGGAGACAAGCACACTTGGATATGATCCCCTCAACTCTTCCCATGATCCACTTATGTATTGATTGAGACCATGGAAGAGTATTGTCCCAGCCCTCGACCATGATGCAGCCCAATGGACTGGATGAGCTGGCATTGGCGATAGATGGTCCATATAAAACATCTAAACATACAGTAAGCTTGCACTAAAAGTTTAAGTGGGAACTGAATACTATGCCCATCACCCACCTTGTACTTTTTCTTGGTTCTGCTTCCTGTTAATGGCAAAATCGGACTTTCGGAGAGAGCTAGGGGCCGTCTTCCTGTAGAAGCTGTTCCGATCCAGAGAACCCAGGTAAACAGGCTTCCTTCCCCTTCTTGGTTTCCCACCAAAGCTCCCTGGCTCTTCAGGACCATGTTTACTCTCCTCAGCGGGGTCACGGTTCCGAATCCCAGGGTCTTCATAGGACCGCTGTTCTCTGACTGGTAGCTTATGGATCTGGTCCTGGATCCAGTCTTCACAGTGGGACCTCTTGCCTTTATCTGGGTAGTCCACATACTGGGAGTCCAGTGATATGGTTCTCAGGTCCCGGTACTGGTCTCGCGCCTTGCGGTCAAAGCGGTCTTCCTCGCTACGGTCGTAATCACCTTTATCCCTGCGGTCGTAGCCATTCTCGTTCCTCTGGACATAGCGGTCCCTTCCTTTGCGGTCAACATAGTCCTCCTTTCTACGGTCATAATAGCCATCTTTTTCTCTGGGGTCAAAGCGGTCACTCCCTTTGTGGCTGTTGTGGTCTTGGTCTTTCTCCGTACGGTCATAACCACTCCTTTCTTTGTTGTCGTATTGGTCTTCTGGCCAGGGGTGGTCCTTATCCTTGTGGTCATAGTGGACCCCTTTCTTTTGTTTATAACCATCCCTGTCCTTGTGGTAGTAGCGGTCCTTGTCTTTACGGTCACAGGGTTCCTCCGCTCTGCGGTCGTACTGCTCCTTACCTCTGCGCTCGTCTCGGTGAAGGTCCTCTTCCCTACGATTGTGGGGCTCCTTTTCTCTACGGTCATGCTGGCTCCTTTCTTTGCGGTCGTAGTTATCCATGTCCTTGCGGTCATAGTGGTCATCTTTGCGGTCGTAGTAGTCAAACTCTCTGCAAGTGTAGTGGTCTTTCTCTTTGCGGCTGTAGTGGTCATCTCGTCTGTGGTCATACTGTTTCTTGATGTCATAATGGTCCTGCCTTTTGCGGTCGTAGCGGTCGTCATCTTCGCGGTCATAGTGGTCTTGATCCCTGCGGTTGTACCTGTCCTGCTGATCATACCCATTTGGCTCCTTGTGGTCCTTGCTGCCGTAACGGTCATGTTCATAATACTCCTTCTCCCGGTAGTCTTGGCTTCTGCGGTCGTATGTGTCCCTTTCTGTGTGATCGTACCTCTCCTGAGTTCTGTCGTCATCGTTGTAGTCCATTTGCTGTGTCTCTCCATTGTGGGCCTGGTAGTTGTAGTCCTCAGGCCCTTGGTAGAAGCAGTGCTTGGCTTTCCAATCCTGCGCTCTCCTCAGGCCCAAATGGCCATCCTCTGACCCTGGGTGGAAATAAAGGTCCCTGCTTTGAGGCCTAGTTTCCTTGAAAGCAACCCTTTCTCGGTCTTCATATTCCCAGCTAGGTTGGTGGCAGACATTCTCCTGCCTCACATGGGCTTGGGTCTCCCATTGGACGGGCCATGGGGCTGGCACATGTCCTGGGCCTGGCACTGGACCTCCGTGGACAGCCATTGGCCCACCAGGACCCATCATCATTGTAGGAGTATGAGGAGGACCAGCAACTAGCCTGTACCCTGGATAACCAACCACTTGTTGTTGTTGTTGCTGCTGCTGCTGCTGCATCTGGAGATGGTGTAATTGCTGGAGCTGTTGAAGACGAATCATCCTCTCCCTCTCCTTGGCCCAGCCCGTGTCACCGAGCTCCTCCACACTCTTGCCCCTCCTGACAGGGACCCCGGCGGCAAGGTTCCAGTCCACCGGTCCAAACCCGGCTGGGGGCCCCAAAACTACTTGACCTTTCATTTTTGTGAGTCCCACAACAGCTGTTCCAGCGCTGCCGTAGTTTGTTTTTCAAAGTTCCGACACTCTCCCGACTACCTGCTCAAACGCTTACATTCCAGGGCACGGTGTCGCGAGAGACTCCACCTGTCAGACATTCTCTCCTCAGCTCTGTGTTTCTCTCTCTGTGTGCTTCTCTCACGGTCGCCTGAACAGGACTGCCAAGCTGAAGCGCCTCCCAGCTCTGTGTGAAACTTCAATCTCCCCCTCCCCCCCCCCCCCGCAGACGGCACTACGAATCGCAGCAGGAGGAGGGGGAGGGGCAGGAGGAGGAGGGGCCACCCCCGGGTTAATGATCGAGCCGAGTCACATGAGTGGAGGAGCACACAGTGGGGTCCCTCCCAGCGTCGGTATTGGTCGGCTGCTCTGTTCGCAGGAAGACAGCCCGGCCGGAGCAGATTTCCTCAGCCAGAGGAAGGAGAATGACTTTTCTAAAAATGCCTTTGCGGTGTTAGGGACTTGGCATTGAGCAACTTCCACAACAATCCTTCCTCATCCCCTCACTCTCCTTTAATCTCTTGTCACACCATTTTGTTTTGTCCCACCAACACACCTTGAGAGTCCACAAACCCTCTGCACAATTAGCTTAAACAACTTTTTTTTAAGCTAATGTTTTATACACACCAAAGTATAATGGGTTCATTTGAAGCAGGTCTGAATACAAATATTTTGAAGTTTATTGTGCACAGATTGCGGAAACACAAGCTTTATTTTGCCCTACTTTTAGAGGCAAAGAATACATTCACACATGAGCAAATTCACTTACTTTCATTGAAAACAGGGAGAGAGAGAGAGAGAGAGAGAGAGAGAGAGAGAGAGAGAGAGAGAGAGAGAGAGAGAGAGAGAGAGACACATACACACACACAGGACTGATTATGCTAGAGTGTATGGTGTACTGGAAAAGTAGCTGCTCTCTCTCTACAATGAGCTATTGTTGAGTGCCGTCCCCAGACTCTGGGGCAGTCGTATCTTGTAGTGTGAGAAACCTCATATCTATTCAGAAGGCTGCAGTGTAGTGTATCTCCTCCACACACCCCCACCCTCCCATCAAAGGGCCAATTATAAGACGGACCACGGTTTAAAGCCCCCCCATGCTAGCACACACAAACGCATATGAACCACAAACAAGTGCATGCACACAAACATACACACACAAAGAATAAAGAAGATTATTTTTTGATCGCTGAATGATATCTTAATTACTTGATAAGTCAAGGAAATAAACTTTATTCAAACTTTCTAGAATCTTTATCTGAAAAGTATCCAATCCCCTACTATCAATCTACCCGTTGGAAAATAGACAATTACATATTAAAAGACAAATTTAAACCTTTCATAACAAAACCTAATATAAAGCCTGCAAACATTCCTAACCCTAACATTTACTGGTTTGTGATTAACTAGTCACACTATACTGAAAGAATGTGTTTTTTTCTTACATAATTCTGTTTAATTATCAACATTGAGGATCTCACCTTTCAGTACACTCCAGACCAAAACTGTGTTTATGTGTTCCTACTCCAGGGACAGTAGCTACAACATTCCTACAATTATCTGTTTCCATTTCAGGCTCAGAGCTGTATTGCCACAGATGTACTTGTACAGTCTTCCCAGAACGGCAGTCTGAACACAAAAGGCTCTCAACCTCTATTACGAGTGTGGTTGAGCAACTGAAAATCCCAATCACTCCTTCATCTGAGTTGAAGAACTCCCCTCAGGACAGCTCTCATGGTCTCTTGGACAGACAAGGGGGACCTGGGGATATCTAAAGTGCCAAGGCTGTGCGCGGTAATGAGAATGAGAGAGCTTCAATTGGGGATTTGGAGCGTGAGAGGACTGGAGAGATAGAGTGAGGTAGTTGCATGGAAAGTTGGCATGGTTTGCAGTGACACAGACTTTTCTGTAGGTGTGTGTGTCTGTGTGTGTATGTGTGTGTGGGTGCTTTATACAGTCTCTTAACAAAGTTCCATAGGTATTCGGAGAGTAAACATTGGAGAACAAAATCTAAGAACTTAGAATTGGTCAATGAAACTAGAAATACTTGATCCTTTTAATCACACTTCTTTGGTTTTCGGTTCAGTTTCTTACTTTGTACGTTCCTCATCTCTGCATTTCACCTCCACACAGCTCGAAGTTAGCCTCTGTGCTGTAACAATAACCAGCCTTTGTGGCTCCCACTCCCAGCAGAGAAACACACCCTCTCAGAGAATGGAACACCACCCAGCCTGAGTGAGTGTGAGTGTGAGTGTTTGTAAAACAAGATTCATAGATAATGTGTTACTATGGCTTGAGGCTCGACATGTGCCCTCCCTCCTACTGTGAGTAAGGTATTACACAGCATGTGATTCATTATGCATTCATTAAGCCTGATGGGGATTATCCTTTAGTATAATATAGCAGTAGAAATGGGCACTAGTATTCAAATATTTGTATATATGAACCAGGATAAGATTTCAAACAAACCCAATAATAGTATTAGATGTAGGATGGAAATATGAAATGAACAGTGACGGAAAAGAATCAAGTAATGTTCAGAGGCACCTCCTCCCTGTTCCACGTCTCCAAGGAGATAACTGTGCAAAACATTCAAGTGGCTCACGAAGATTCCTCCCCCTTTCTCCATCACTCTGTAGGAAAACACACCAAGCAACTGAGGTGTGTGCACAGCTGTGTGGGAGTGTGTGTGTTTGTGTGTGTTTACCAGAGGTAGCTGGGGAGTGTGTGTGTGGGTGCTAAATTGAAATTGTGTGTGCGTCTGTGTGTGTGTGGGGGCTGGTGTGTGTGTGTGTGTGTGTTCATGCATGTCTGTTACTTTGACTCTATGTCAACAAAGGAAATCCATCGTCTCGCCACAACATGCACACATCCCAGGAATACCTTCCCAATAACTCACATCTACAATCAAATGTACAGTTACCAAATACATCACAAATACAATGTGCAGTCGCTAGTCGTTCACAAAGAACGTTCCACTGAAATATTCAGTCAAAAAAATACAAGTGAATGAAACCCTTTTGCTGCATCATATCACTACTGACGATGAGTCTCACCACTGCCACAAAACAGTAAACCTACATTATCACAAGCAGTGTGCCTTGACTATCAGCTTTACTCTGCAGGTACTGTAAAGAATGAACAAAAACCCAGTACAAAATATCAGAAATGCTTAGTTTCCAAATCCGTTAACAGTCAACATTCCATATGAACGAGAAGACTGAGGTGAGATCTGGACTCAGAATATCAGCTTAGCTGGCTAACGTTGTCAACCTTGATGCACCCCCACTTCCCTGGCAAGCTTCACCTGGATCCTACCTGCCATGTGATTGGACCGCTGAGCCCCTAGGACGTGTCCAAACAAGGAAGTGAGTCGCATGACGGGCCGCACCATGGCCCTCCACCACCGAGTTGTGACGGTGGCGCCGGAACGGGCCATGGTCCCCTAGAATCCACCGGGCCCTGACACACAACCGGTGTCTCTGCACTGTACTCTTCTCTCCAGGAGTGAAGAAGGGATGAGGACAGGGAATGGAGGGGGTGAGGAGAAAGGGGGAGGGAGAGAGCAAGAAAGGGTGGCAGAGGGAAAAACAGGGCAAGGAAAGAGAGCAAGCAGGAGTGGAGAGAGCGGAAGATAGGGAGGATGGAGGGAGAGAAAGAGAGAGAGAGAGGCCCAAGTGTACAGCTTCCCCCCTCCCTATGATCCAGGAATGTACCTCGCACCTACGTGAGAGAGGTTGGGCCTTCGCAGACAGCATTCCACACCTCACCAACAAGACCCGGGGAAAACAATTAAGGGCCAATTAGCTATCGAGACGGTGGTGATAAATCAGTCAAGTCCACCAATGGCCGAAGCGCTGACCTCGTGACCCTGCCCTTCTGTTCTTACAGCTTATTATCATGTTCATGTCAGACATATTGAGTACAAGCAGAGATATTTGGGCCAAGTGCATCTTATATAAAGTCACTTCGGTTTGAAAATTGAAAAATCAAGTCCTTGTGGTGTGACATTAGCTAACATGTTTAGCAAATGCTACACAGAGTTCAGGAGCAGAGTGAGTTCGGCCATTAGTACTGTATTTGCAGTGTACCGTGGGAGAGAGACTGAATCACACAAGTCTTTGGCTCAGTTCCACCTCTTTCCGTCCTCCAACCCTACAAATGTGAAATAACAAAGACTAACACCCCACAGCACCATATACACCAATTCAATCAATGAAAACATAAGGATCATGGATATGGAACCAGGCCAAGGACACATATTCAGAGACTGTGGTGTGATTGCCTTATGGTGGCTAGGCATGGGACGGTGTCTGCAGAAAAGCCTGCCTTATCTCGCCAAAGACAAATACAGTCCATGTTCACTGCATGCCACAAGACCATGATGACTCATTTCACAGGAAGTAGACTCTTAAACACTGGGGTTTTCACACAACAAGCCACACCTTGACTGGAATGATGACCATGGCTGCCACCCTGACATACAGATAACAGTTTATTAGACATGGACTCCAAAAAGGTTACAGGAACTCTGGTCTATGACGAATGAACACTGATCCTTGTTCTATACCAGCTTGTCACCAGAGGACAAATGACACCCAACAAAGACAATGATGAAGAATATCACACTCAGTCCATTTAAAATAGTTCAAATGTATGACAGGCACAACAAATATACATTTACTCATTCACAGGACGAAGGCACGGCCACACCTACACACACACCCACACACCCACCCACACACACACACACCATACTCTATTCAAACACCATCTCTATCTGTGGTTTATGAATATTGCCAGGTGATACGGCTGCTCAGTTATTCAAATAATTCCATTAGATTAGTGTGTGTGTGTGTGTGTGTGTGTGTGTAGCCTACAAATCTGTGTCTGACTGTGACAATGTTCCTGTGATAAGACAGATTCCTGGAAATTGAAAAAGAAATTAGGTCTGATCCTAAGCCCAGAAACAGACAGTCTTTCCTCTGACCATTCTCCTACCAAGAACTTAACCCTTCCCAGGAAACGCTGTCCTCTGGCTGTCCTAGGATCAGTGTTGTCAGCAAGGCAGTAAACTAAGCAACCCTCCAACCTCGCTTTACCTGCTCTGAGGTCAGTGTGTTAACAATCTTTGTGCGGCTAACTTAAGCTGCTTCTGGCAGACACTGTAAACTGTTGAAGATGGTAGTCGGCAACATCTTGTTGTCCCAGGACTTCTTGTTCAGACCCGTGTTCTTGTGCTTACACAGTTTTCATGAAAAGATTATCACAGCCTTGACAGTAACATGTCCTACAGCAAGCTTAATGTTTGCTTAGCTTTTCTTCTTTGTTGTGGGGAAGTAGGGTTTTGTTGGAATAAGCCTATTCTGTAGTGTGAGTGTAACCCCTGGTAAGCATTGTAACACATTGTTCTGTCGTTTTGCGAATGCTGTTGCGTGACTGCAGTGTGAACAAAGAAACTCAAATGTCGAAATAAAATCAAAGCCCACGGTTTATTGTCAAATAAATATACATGTGTGATTTTTCCCGGTCAGTCTGAACTCCTAGCTTCTCGCTGTTCCAAGGCCTTCCCGTTAACAAGCGCTGGTCTGAGATCAGCCCCGTCTCCCATCCACCTCACCGCCCGTCGGTCTTACCTTGCAGCTGCTGCTGTTCCAGGGCCAGGGTCTCCAGGGTGTAGGAGCAGAACTCCAGGTTCTCCATGGCCTGCAGCCGGGCCGCCTCGTCCTCCTCGTCGTCCTCCTCCAGCATGGCCGTCAGCTCCTGGGCAGTCTGGGCGTAGGCCTCCATGTCTCGCTCCACCTCCTGCAGCCGCAGCAGAGCCTGGTAGCGCTCCTCCCGGCTCCGCTCGCTCTCCCTCTCCGCCTCCAGCTCCGCCTGCAGCGCCTCCTCCGCCCGCAGCTGCCGCTCGGCCTCGCGCTCCTGGCGGGCAGCCAGGTCGCCGTAGGCGGGCTCCTCCTCCTCGGGGCTGTAGAAGACGGGGCCGACGAGGGGCGGGGGGTGGGCAGCGCTTTGGCGGGGGAAGGGGGGCGGGGGGCGTGGAGCGGGGCGGGCAGGCTTGTAGGGAGCCGGGGGGCGGAGGATCCGGGGGCGCGGGGGAGGGGGGCGGAGGGTCTTGCGGCGCTCGAGGGAGGAGGAGGCGGAGTTGGAGCGGGCGGAGGAAGGTAGGAGGAAGGACAAGGGGGAGTGAGCAGAGCCTCGGATGATGTCGTTCTCACTGCTGAAGTCCAGGATGGAGTAGTGTCGAGAGACGCTGGCCTTGTGACCGTTGTCGCCGACGCCGGAATCCCTGGTAATGTCGCTAGCGACGCTTCCGCTGTCACCCGGCCCATTCCCCCCCAGGCTCTTCTCGAACTCCAAGAGCTGCTGGGATAGTTTGGTCTCCAGGTCGCCGGCTGACGTCGCTAGGGTGTCCATGGTGAAGGAGGCAGGCAGGAGGCCGTTCAAGCCCCGCCCCTCCTGCAAGGACCGCCCCCTGCGGTCGCCACTGACACCCGTCACCAAATCAACATCGTTGATGCTGGAGTGACGAGTCAGTTTCTTCTGTCTGTGGACCTCTACTAGCCCAAGTAACGCCTTGCCAATACCGGCGCCTTTTCCATTACTGGTGGCACCGTCTGTTGGTGACCTCTGGTAGTGTCCATTATCTTTTGACCAGGCAGGCAGTGAGCTGTGTAGATTGAGGCTTAGAGCTCGTTTAAAAGGGTGGGCTGCTTCAGGATAGTTAGCCCTGCTACCGTTCGTGCTGTTAGCATTGTGGCTAACGTGGTGCCTGTGGCTAAGCGCCGGCAGGCTAGGCCGAGGGGGAAGCCTGGGCCTCCCATGAGGAGCTGAGCTGGGTCTCTGGGGTCCTCGCTGTGCAGGGGCTGCTGGCCTATGGGGCAGTGGCTCGGTCCTCCTCCTCCTTTCCTCCCTGTCCTGAGTACGAGTCCCGGAGCTCTCCGGTACCGCCCGCTCGCTAACCGCATCCTGTTGCCATTTCCGCTCCTCAGCCCTCTCAAAGTAGTCGAGGTCCCACACCGTGTGGTCCTCTTGAGGTGTCCATTCGGAGCCATACTCCGGACCGCTATGGTCCTGTAGGTCGGAGCAATACTCTGAGGAATAGACGCTCTCCTCCTCCTCCTCTCCTCCCGTCGTTTCGACAACAGTCTTAATTTCTTCGGTCGCGTGCCGCCCCTCGTCCTCCATCTTGATGAAGCGGTGCGGGAAGATGCCCCGCCTCCCGCGCAGCTCCCCCTCCAGCCAGCCGTCCTCCGTCCTGCCCAGCACGCGGATGCGCTCGCCCACGTCAAAGTCCAGCTCCCCCATGTCGATCGCCCGGAACTCGTACAGCGCCACTCCGTAAACGCCCTCCTCCTCCTCCCTGTGCTCCTCCACATGTTCATAGCCCTCTTTCTCCCCTGCCTCCTCCTCCTCAATTCCATCCCCGGTGTCAAAGGGGTCATAGTTCAACGGCTCAGGGTCGTAGTGCAAACTGTCAGCCTGGTAGTTCTCTGGATCTGGTTCTGTATCATGGGGGGACCTGAGGGGGCCCAAGAGCTCCACAAACCCCTCTGGGAACATCCCCCTCCGCCCGTCCAGCTCCCCCTGAAACCAGCCTGGCTCCGGGAGGCCGGTGATGGTGATGAGGTCCCCCTCGCGAAAGTCCAGCTCTTCGTGGAGCTGTGCGTGGAGGCCCATGAGGGCCCGAGCCTGTCCCAGGGCGTGAGGGGGGAGCTCGGAGGCCTGGGCCTGGGCAGAGCGCTCCGAGAGCTGCCTGGAGCGCCCCGACAGGTGGAGCTCCTTGACGCACGACGCGGGGAAGACGCCACGGGTTCCACAGAAACTCCGCCCTCGCTGCCAGGCACCCACGCTGTCGGCTCCGCTCTCTCCAGCGACTATGTCGCCTAGGAAAAGGAAAACGTGTAGATAAGTGAAACTAGCATTCAGAGTTTTAATTATATGAAGAAAAAATTTGGTTTGAACTGATAGAGGAGGAAAATAACAGCGGGGTGAGAGAAAGTTAGGGAAAGAAAAAAGGAGGATTTGAAAATGGACTGACAGTACTTAGGATGAGAATTAGAGGTAAAGAGTAGGGGAAATATGATGATGGATCACAATTAAAGGGGATGAACTGGGAGGAAAACCTGTTCCTTAAAATCTTTCATGTAACGTTGGCCATTCAAAAAGCAAACTAATGCAATGTTATTTGACATTTCCAAAAATGTGAAACATAAAAAGAACTGAAATTCCATAACTGGGTCTATATGACCATACATATGACTACAAAGAGGCCATTGTTTGAATCCTAAACTCCTCCCATTCCTGGTGGTGGGGGGTCACTCCTGGGGTAACAAAAGGCCCCAACACTGCCTCCAACTCAAACTAAAATTGAATCAGTTTTACTTACAACCTTCAGAGAATTAGGGAAATGGAATGTCCGCTAAAAGTCAAAAAGGTCACATTCCAGAGACCGTAGACTCCACCTTCCATTGTGTCTGAACGACAAACGGGGGCACCACTCGTGTGGAACATTACGCCAGACAGGAAACAACACTTTAACTTACAGACATCCAATGTGCTACATTTGGCATGATCCAACAGGACAGGTTGTTAAGTTTTATTCAGGTAAATTACTATTCTGAAATATAAAGAGTTTGAGTACAAGTTCAAACTACGGTATGATAGAGGATATTTAAGGATGATGTTTACGGGGAGTCATTGTGCACCACATGCCACAGAAACTCAGCTGTAAACTCAGCTGTAAAAGTGAAAACACACATGTATTTCGGTCATTTGCAAGGATGTTTTCACTCTGAAACCCGTAGGAATAGACTAAAAACACAGAGACTGAGAAGACAGAAAAACAACAAAAGCACCTGAATCGTTTTCTTTTGAAATGTCTTGACTCCTTATGGGAGAACTAGTGACACCTAGTGGAACGTTTTCTAAACGTTGGCGCCATCGGTCAGCTCGATAACAGTTCAAGAAAAAGATACAAAAGTTGATAATTACATCTAAGAAAACCACTGGCTGTCACAGACCAATCATTATGTGTCCTTGGCAGCATAATGATGTTCTGTATAATGATTCACATGTTCTACATCTAGATAAAGCTGGGTAAGCAATCTGTATTCCGTTTATAGCAAAATCATTTGAATGTCAGGTAGCAAAGGCATTCATTCAGAAATGTAATCTATCTCTGGGTTGTTTTATGTAGATTGTGATATTGTGAATCATTATCACACATGGTCATAGCTGAAGTTCTGAGGCCTGGAGTCATCCTTCTAGAAAGACTATGGTACTACTTACTACACAAACAGATTCATGGGACACACCATGCCTACTGTAAAACACCAGTCAACACTTTACCTGGGTACAAGGACATTAAGATCCTTTCAACAAGCAGCGTTAGGCTGAGTGGAAAAATATCACTTGTTAGATACAGAACTGCTACACTAGGACAATATAGCTTAAATGTGTGTGTGTGTATGTGTATGTGTGTGTGTGTGTGTGTGTGTGGGGGTGTTTGTGTGTCTGTGTACATTAGTATCCCTACCTCTCTTAAGTGGGAGGGTGCCTGGTTCTGCAGAGCTGAAGTCATTGATGCATACGTAGAGCTCCTCCTCTGGCTTGGTGCTGGGGATAGTCACCGCCTCCACAAAAGTGGTGGGAAACTGGCCTAGGACGGAGAAGGAAACACGGACAGAAAGAAGGAGAAAGAAACTGTTTAAGAATGAACCGGAATCAAGTGTAAAGAAAACCTAATACTCATGAAACCGTGGAAGGATACTCCAATTCTTGTTTTGTCTCCTAAAAAGTACTTGGAAGAGTGGTCTGTGAGTTCCTAAAACCTTTTTGAGTTCTGCCATGTCACTGACCCCCCTCCCCTCACCTGTGACTCCATCCTTGTTGCCGAGCAACCAGAACTCGTCCACCACGCTGAGCACTTCGATGACGTCACCAGGGAAGAGGGGCAGCTCCTCGGAGACGCTGGGGAGGAACTCAAACACGGCACGGACCACCGAGCCTGCCTCCATCACTCATCCCCTGGAGGGAGAGGGGAGCAGGAGGAGGAGGAGGAGGAGGAGGAGAGAGAGAGAGAGAGAGAGAAACAGCCAGAGAAAAAAAAGAGAGAGGGTTACACGGAGAGGGGGAGAGAAGAATGTGAGAATCGAGCTGAGGGTTGAAGATAGCTGTTCAGGTCCCTATTCACACGGAGCTACTTAAGTGTTAGGGGCCCTTGTATTCTTGTTAGAACTTTCATCAAAGAAAGTTGGTCTGCTTCACAGAGGAAAAGAAAGCAACGTTTTCAGGAGCCCACAGACCTCACGCTGTGTCCTGTACTTCTGCTTCTCATTTGGAGTCATTTCTCCACTAGGTGTCTCAAATCACCCACAGAAGGAACCAACACAGACTGCAGTATACAGAATACAGACAGCTGTATTCTGTTATCATGACAGCAATACACAGGAGACTGTTCCTGGCTTTACACTGTGAGTCTCTTGGACTGAACATTGGTGCATTGTTACTGAATGAGCTGTGGACATTACCACATTAGATCAATGTCTACACTCCCTAACTCCCTTAACTATATGACTGGGTGGGGTCAAGAACTATCCAAGTTTATGGATTAACATGAGTCATAAACTAATTGCTATGAGACAGAGTACAACATGTGTGTGTGCGTGTGTAGTGTGTGCATGTGTACATGTAATTTCCTTGACTGCCACGTTTGAGTTATCACACAAAGAAATCCATCAACTTAAAATGTCCTCGGATGCAATGTGGCCATTCCTCACCTAGGCTATAGGAAGAAATAATATCTACTAACCAAAAATAGCCTGGTAAATTGATTCAACAGGAGAGCAATAACACCAGAACTACGAAATGATGCAATATTCCCCGGCTCCAATAAGCCCGTCCCAGTCAACAGAACAACAGAACACTCGGTGTGGATGGACTCGTTGAAAAGGCAATTGAAAGAGAGAGAGAGGGAAACGAGAGAAGATGGCAGTAGTTTGTCTACCTCAATGGTTCCTCTGTCTGGTCCCGTAGACTGGGGAAAGGGGGGGGGGGGGGTAGCGGCAGTCTTTAATCCCAGCCAAGAGTGTCTCTGACTGGGGAGAGAGGGGGGTCAAGTAACCATGGATGTGGTTCTCTGGTGGGGATGTGTGACCTGTCAGTGATGGAAGAGTGTGTGACAGCGCAACCCTGTCGCCATGGTGGAGGAATGACGTGTGTGTTTATGTGAGGAGGGTGTGCATGAAAGTCTCCATGAGTACAGGTCTTCCCGCGTGTGTGTGTGTGTGTGTGTGTGTGTGTGCGTGTGTGTGTGTGTGTGCGTGTCCTTACATGTGGTGAAGGTTAGGGAGTATGGTTTCACCCAAACAGAACAGGGCTCACGGCTGAGGGCTGTGGGTAGGAACACAACACCCTGGTGTTTTAAAGACACACTGAAACCCACTGTAACCCTAACCAGCCTATTAGCTCCTTCACACCATAGGGACTTCACAAAACTGCTAACTCACCTAGCTCCCTATTCTAAAGGGAGGTTGAATGACATGATGTCCTAACCCATTGAATGACACAGGATCACATTTGCTCTCCTCATCTCCTTAATTAGGAGGATTGGGGAGTCGTGTAAGAAGATCGCTCAAGGCTTCCATTATCATTTGCTGCATGACTGATCATGTAGGATGAGGGCGGACCAAAATAACGAAAAGTTCAGGACACAGCCATGAGTTGGAGTAGGTGTGTTAGTTCATTCCAGCCAGATTCCCAGGACGAGTTTTAACAAGAAGAGGTGCAACACTGTAGGTCTTACGCTCGGCGCAGACGATCAGCCAATGTTTAGATTCAGTGACAAGATATCCACCTCTGCTGGTGTCCTCAAACGCCCGTGTCCCAAGACATTAGAAGAGCCAGACGAGCGCTTGATTTGGACTGCCTTGAATAGCATTTGCAGCTTCGAAATTCAACTATCCCATATACCAAGTGCCCTTTTGGCCCTTCAAATATTTGAGCCCCGCGTTCACCCAGGTCTTATTAAACATAATCCAATTCTCCGGCAGATAGAAGAGACCAGTAGACAGCAACCAAGAGCCTCCTTTCCAATTGTGATAGAAGTTATTGCTTTCAGAACTAGTCTACAGTGTTGGCATTCCAGTCAGGTAATGATAAGGCCACCTCCCCCTTTTATCTCCTATAAGGAATATGGCTGTGTGATTTGAAGAAAGAATCAACTCAACGTTGAACATGTGCGCAGTTCCACACGAATATCTCAAAGCATTCAAAAACCAAAACATGCCCTAATTACTATGTAATCAGTCAGGGTCCAACGCTATTGGTTTGTGGTACTTAGCCTATTGCCACAAGTACCATCCTAGGAGCTGGAGAGCATGTTATGGATTCGACAGACTAAAGCCCCCCCCCCCAAAAAACAAAACAAAAACACTTTCAACCTATAGCTTATGCTAGGCTATAGTCTACTGTACCTCTAGGGAGTGGCTTGGAGGGGGACCTCAGGCGCAGCAGTAATCCTCCTCGTGGCAGCTGGCACCAAACAAGCGTATTAGTGTTATTCTTAGGTCTGTGTGTCAGTGTGCAGTGTGACTCCCCCATGCTGCTAGCCAAGCACATGACCACAACTTCACCTCTGTAGCACGGATCTCCAACCTGCTCCACGGCGAGGCCTGGGATTGGTCAAATAGGTGACGTGTGCGACTGGACTTTCTGGAACTTGTCATAAGCTGGGTCACTCGAACGTTTGTCGAACTTTTTGTCTCCGGCTGTAGTTGTGAAACCTGTATCCGTGATGTTTGCATGACAGATACTTCAACCGGAAATTGAGCCCACAGACAGAAATGAACTATGTGGAGATGCTCGCAGGCCTACTCTGTGGTGCATAATCTACAGCTGCACACTTGCTATACAGTACAGTATGGGCTGCTGAGAAAGAAAGGGGGACAGCATGTCTCTGACTGGAAGAATGGTTTGTTTATGCGGCATGCAACTTATATGCAACATATGTAAAATGTAAATGTAATGTAAATGTAAATGCATAGCTGCTGCAATGCAGGTTGACTTTTCTATGTGGATGTGTTTTGGGCTCTGCCTGGGTAGATTACTGTAAATCTTGAGACCAGGTAACAAACAACTTGCAAAGTACAGAAAGAAAATATGAAAATTAGTGGATGAAAATGGTTCTGTCTCTGGGGAAAAATCTTAAATATGTCAGATATGAAGGGTTAGCACTAGCAGTTAACCAACCAGTTAAACGACTGCAAAAAAAACCTTCATATGCTGGGTACTCTCTGGCACAGTAACACAGATATTAGGAAGTGAGATTGATGACGACAACATGGTTAAAATAATTCCCCTTTATCATGACAAGTTGAGAGAGCCTCTAGCAACTCAAAAGGGTTAACTTTGAACCAGAGTGAATTATGGCTAGGATATCCTTCAGGGGAAATCAGCCCTTACCATCTGAGGGAGACAGAGACAGTCACGTTGGAATTGTATTTATGATCCCGATAAGACACAAGGCATGACTCCTATTTCTCCACCCAGAAAAGGCCCCTCATAGAAAGACAGCATTCATCAGAGCAGCACAGCAACAGACCAGCCAACAGACCACACTGGCAGAGAGCATCAGTTGATCAGCTAACGACTCATCATAGAGGGAGATAAAGAAGACAGAGGGCATAGGAGAGAAAGAGAAAGAAAGAGAGAGAGAGAACGAGCCTGAGACTGGGTGCCAATTGGCAGCATACTGGAGAAAGTAGCAGGGTTACGATAGACAGCTAAGTCAACAGAGGTCTCACACATGCATAGGCTGCACACACACACTCACACACACACACTCACACACACACACACACACACACACACTCACAATCACAGCTGACAGGGGGACAGAGCAGCAACTGTGTCTAACACATAGGGGGTATGGTGACTGGGCATAACCAATGACAGTGTTTGTGAGTGTGTGTGTTCCTTCTATTGAGGGTTATCAGACAATGATCAAACCACTTCCTGTCTAAATAAGACCCTAGGGCCAGCCTTCACAGACGATTTCCTAACCTCTCGTCTGAGAAAAACACTGATTTTAGATCAGCATTTTGGGGGGAAATGATTGTAATCTTGCTCGGTATTCAGTACTCAGGAATTCTAAAACGTGCCTAGGATTGGTCTCTTCCTGCAGGCAGACCCAACATGTTGAGCGCCTATCCACGTTGACCTTCTCCTGACTAGACATCGGTGTCTCACTCTGGCTCTGTTTTCATCCCATCCTCTTTGCCCAATCATCCTTTTTTCATGGGAAGGAATGTTGACCAAGACTCTACCATACTGAGGACCTTACTTTGGGAAACGTGGTTACAGAGGTGTGTGTTTGTGTGTGTTTGTGTCTCCCGTGGGTGCATTTGTTTGGGGCTGGACTGTGTGTGCAACCTGATCTGCTGACTAGCCATGTTATTTATTGAACAGGACCCATCTCATGCCAACAATGAAGCCGTAGCTTCTCTCTGTCTGAGCTACATCATCAGACACACACACACACACAGCAGTAGAACTCACTAGAGGGGTCTGGTTCGGCCACTGTTGTCTTTTTATTTTCCTGATAGCTTGTTTACCAGCTGCTCATTGTCGGGGGCCAATGTGTTCCCTTACAGAGTGCTGCATCCACTGAAACTTATTCAGTTAAAAGCAAACGTGTCCCAACAGGTGGCGGCAGGTTCTGGATCATTCTGGACATGAAACAGTGGACAGTTGTGCTGATCTTTCAGTGGTCTTTCAGCCTGTGTGATCAGGAGGTAACAAGAGCTCTGTCTGGCAAGCAGTTGTCTAAAGGACTCAGCCAGCTAGCCGTGCCTCTGAGTGTTCCTTACATATGTCCAGTGTTTCTCCTGATTGTGACTTCATGTGTCTTGTAACAATGGAAGTGCAACTCAAATGGATATCTGAGTTAAGTCTAGTTAGGGTGTGAGCACAATGGATTGGTCTACTCTTTAAAAGAAATATGGCCTATAAGACTAACATGATAAAATATAGTTTTTTAGAAAGGCTTGTAACACCTTCATACAGCACTTATTTAATGTAAACATTACCAACAGACCTGCATAACGTGGCATATAAAGCGTTGAGCTGTCTATATAACCTAGGCTAGTTCATTTGATTTAAATTTGATTTGATCTGGCAGTCGAAAGCACTTGCACTCTCCTGATACAAACAGCCTACTTTATGTGCATTTCAATGAGATTAGATCATGGAATGACTTCAGCTATTGTCACAAACACATCTGAAAAAAGTTAGACTAACTTGGCTTAAAGACTACAAACCTGGCAACCCTTTAGGTACTCTCGTCTTTCGTCTGGATCACCGTCATGCAGGCCTCATCCACAGACTCTCTGCTGACACGAACACACATGGACATGGATATTCACCAGGACATATGCAAATCCGCACAGACTGACTCAGACACACACACAAGGAAGTCAAACTAGCAGATGAACATGTCTGCACGAGAACAAACACAGACATCATTTATCCTTTTTCCACCATTACTAATCCGCTGACCTCATAGGGGAGAATCCAGCGTCCAGTCATCCCTCCACCTTCATCCCCCTCTCACACATCCTACCTCTCCAGTCCTCCACCTTCATCCCCCTCTCACACATCCTACCTCTCCAGTCCTCCACCCCTACAGACTGGACTAGACCCTGGGGTTGTTTCCCCTCTTCTTTCCCTCCCTCTTTCCCTTTCACTCTTTCATGGGAAAACCACAGTATGTAGAGGGGACTTCCTTGAGAAACACCCAATGGAAAACACACAGCCTGTTTATCATTACTGATGGTCTCTCTCTGTGTATCACTTCTTGATCAGTCTCTCTCTCACTACTTCCCTCACTCTCAAGACCGCCTTCCGATTATCTGTTCTTCTTTCTCTGGAGCAGAATATCGAGCATTTCTCTGAATCCATTTTCATTCCCCCCTCCCGTGTCCTCACTCTGTCTCCAGATCTTTCTTTTCACTAGATTTATATCTGTGTGAGTTCCCCCTCTCCTTCTCTGTCGACATTCCCAGTATTTCCTCATTCCACTCTCCAACTGTGTGTGTGAGAGTATATTTAGTCTTATATCACAAAAGTAGACCAATACACACACTCTCTTTCACACACACACTTGGCCCAGATTGAGAGGAGCATTTTTGGATGGAAACCATGGTATACAAAACACACACAACATACAAATACAAACACTGTGGGGAAGAGCACTTCTCTTCCATAAACATTCCCACCTCCAGGATGAATACGGACTTGCTAGCTGGCCCATAACGAGGCTGCCATGGAGACAGGGTTATGTTTGGAAGGCATTGGGTTTTTCCTAAAGGCCCCGGGAGGTGTCCGAAGATATACCACACCCTAAAGTAGAATTCAGGACTAGCATTGATGATGTTACTTCTTTTCAGTGGTTCATGTCAAGATTCTGTGAAACTGTTTACAAAGCTAAAACTTTGGCAAATATAACATGCCTCATACTTTTTAAGGGTTTTCTTAACACCAAGTGAAGTGGGAATTTGTCATCTTTTTGCACGTAAATGTAGCGTTGTAAAGTTCTGTGATCTGTTTATGTGTAGAAGTCATTCCTGTCGTTCCACAATAAGGGTCTAATCATATCAGGGTAATGTCAGCCATATCCTGGAGACAGGCCTTGAGATATGTAGTTATTCTTAAAACATGTCATGCTAACCCACAAGTTCCCATAACTTGGCTTCTCAGTATCCTCAGATATAAATATAGGGCTTTGAAGAAGAGAAATAAGGGCTTGTACTACAAAGCAAGTTCAACATACCTAGGATTTCTTTTCGTTAGCTGGCTTCACTAAACCTAACAACCGCCATCCCGCACAAGCAGTGTCATGACGCTGGTTACCATCTTGTTAACTCGACCCATGTTTTCCCAATCTAGCGGTGAGCGCTTTCTCATCAAAGGGGCGGTGTTTGTGATGTACCCTGGTAAGAAGTGATCCACCGTTGTGACACTAAAATTACCTCGCTAATCCCAAATGCTGCTTGGTGGTGTAGGAACATTGTGTATGGTTCTCTAATGTGACATGTGGACAACTAGGAGACCTCATCGTACTAGAGGAGCATAATGCTCTTTCTCAAGGCTCGCTCGGTATTCACACTCATGCTAAATAGGCCTAATTTGTTTGGTCTAGGCATTGGACCAAATGAGCACACACACTCTCTCTCACTGTCTCTCTCCAGCTCCCCCTCTCTCCTTCTCTAAACAAAAAAAGGACCCTCCACTACCCACCATAACTCTTCTCTGTCTTCAGACAGGGAGACAAAAGGGAAAGCCAGTCCTCCAAATGCCACACTCATTCTGGCCCTTCTTCTTCTCCCCTTCCTGCTTCTCTATCTCAGCATGAGGCCATTTCCCAGCATGCATGTGGACAGCATACGGAAGACGATCTTGTTGCTAACTGACCCATTCCGATGATGCAAAGCACTGCATCATTGTGGAGTCTATGATGTGTATCCATATGTCTGTCTATGTCTGTGTGGCTTGCTGCTTGCCTGTCTGCCTCGCATCCCATGTTGCACATTGAAGTCTACTCTATGCGTATGACTTGAGAGAGAGTTTTAGGTGTGACCACTGCTTTAACCCTTTAAAGCAGTGGTCTTCAACCCTGGTCCTCAGGGCCCACTGTCCTGTGTGTTGTACATGTTTCCCTGCTCCAACACACCTGATTCAAATGAATGGTCGTTATCAAGCTCTGCAGAAGCCTGATGATAACGACCATTCATTTGAATCAGGTGTGTTGGAGCAGTAGCTTTGTGGCAAAATGTTTGAATCCTTACTTATCCTTACATTTTTACATAACTATCAATTTAGTAGATGCCTTTATCCAAATTGATGTACCAAAGGGCATATCGTAAGTGTAGCATATGGTCATTGAGTCTACAAGGGCATTACAGTGTGTATAAAAAGGTCAAAACGAACATAGTATAAAGACAAAAGTGTGTAATCAAAAGTCCTGCCCTTTCTGTCTTCCACTTTCCTGCTCTTCCTCTTCTTTAACTTTCAGCATTAGCAGAACATCTCATTCCCCAGGTGAAATAAGCAGCTTGTTTTCTTTCCGCTAATTGGGTGTGCTTTGCCTTCGGCAAGGGCACAACCTTTGTTCTCTCACATATATATTATTATTATTGTGAGAATTCTGTTCAGCATTCTCACTATTGTTTTTCAACTTCTTAGTTCTTCCGCCGTTTTTTGGCCTTTAACTCGTTCTGCATACTTTAACCCTTGTGTTATCTTCGGGTCATTCTGACCCATCAGTCATTGTGACCCACCGTCGTATTGCGACAAATTTACCTCATACAAAAACAAAGTGAAGCATTTTCTTTTAACTGTCGGGCTGTCTCAGACCCCCCACATTGGAATGGTTAAAAGAAAATTATTTTTATTTGTTTTTGTATTGGGTAAAATTGGGTAAACACAACAATGGTTCGTTATGAACCTTTGGGTCATGTGACCCGAAGGCAGCACGAGGGTTAACCGATTCCTACAACTTTTGTATCAAAACGTTCAGCTCCTTCAGGAGATGATGGCTATGACTTTTGGTATTTCTCACTTTTATACTTTTTAAGACATTAAGGTTTTTGTGCAAATTATTCTCCCATTAAAAGTAATGGTAAATCCTTTCAAATCATTAAAAAGCTTCCTCCTCTTTCAAACGTAACTACTTCAGCTTACTTTCAGCTAGAGACACCATTCAACCTTTAAAATGTTCACAAGACATTCAGCTATTCCCAAATGATTCAGCTTTTTCAAATGTTCAGCCAATTTTGAATTATGACAGTTTGAAATACATTAAAATGTTTGCTCCTTCTTGATTTTTATGAATGAGCAGCAAGCAGAGTCTCTTTTTCTGATATTCAACAAATTTGTCAAACAAATTCCTCTAACGTTCATATAGTTTAACTTACAGAAACAAGTTATACCTTAAAATGTAGGAAAAATTGTCCTCTTTCAGCCAATGTAACTACTAAAGAGCTCACATTTACAGATTTTCAGCTATGAGCCTTGAAGCGAGAGCAGCCTTTCAAATTCTCTCACTAACTTCAATGGAGAGGTGAGTAAAATCAGTCAGAGAAAGCAAGAAGGAACAAGATTTTGAAACTGCCGATAGAGTCGTATTTCTGACCGTCTTGGGTCTCGGAAAATATCCTTATATTTTGGATTGGACGTATAGTTTTGCGTCTAGGTCAACTTGTTTGAGGTGTGGATGCTAGGTAAATGTTCGTTTTTCTCTCTGCCTAGCTCGTTAGCTATCACAGCTGCGCCATCACCGTGGCAACCAAACAAACAAGCACCAGGAAAGCAAAAGGAACACGTTTTTGAAACTGCAGGTAGAGTCGTATTTCTGACTGCACAGACATATAAAGAATATCTCTGGTTTCGGCAGAGTCTTGGGTCTCGGAAAATATCCTTATATTTTGGATTGGACGTACAGTTTTGCGTCTAGGTTATCTTGTTTGAGGTGTGGATTCTAGCTACATTTCTCTTATTCTCTGCCCTCAGCGCGTTAGCAATCATAGCTGCACCATCACCGTAACGACAGACACGCACCACTCAGTCTCTCACACAGGTGATTGGTACGTTTACTTGACCATGAGAAACACGATTACTAGCAATTGTCGGTTTATGCCAATAATACGATTACTCCGTTTACATGTGTAATTAGTTATGCGATTACTCAATAAACGCGTCTACATGATTCTTTTTTATTAATCGTTGTATGCTCCACGGACAAAACTTGCACCATCATCCTTCTGCAACAAAGTGTCGCCGTGTCTTCCTGTATCGGCTCTACTGCTGTATGTTTCATTCCATCAACACATTGAATCCTACTAAGAAAGCCGAGTAAACGCACTCAATGGTAGGCTACATCTGCTACTGCTATTACTATCCCAACTATAATTTCAGCTGTCAAAACGATAATATTCTTGTTCCGACTAGCTAGCCTACTTCTTCTGTTTAACAGTTCAGCTTTCAGCTTCTCCCGCATTGTAGGCTATTTTAGCTCTTAGCTTTGTTAAGATGATGCAGTTCAGCTTCCACACTGCCTCTTTTGTGTCACTCACACATTTTTGAAATTCATTTCAGCTTGCGGGTATTTTCTCATTTCTCACTTTTATACTTTTTAAAATATAAAGGTTTTTGTGCAAATTATTCTCCCTTTAAAAGTAATGGTAAATCCTTTCAAATCATTGTTGGAATGCTGCTCCAGCCCCTTTCAAAAATACTTTTGGCATATTTTCAGTTAGCAGATGGTACTGTTTGAATCGCGATTCCATCTTCTACTGCCGGTAACGTCGTAGAATAATCTTCAAAGGGGGTTCTTTATTAATGAATGAATGCAATATGAGTAGGCTAAATGCCTGAAAATATCACGAGAAGGGAAAAACTTAAAAGGAAGTTTAAATCATAGAGATTAGGTCAATTTTTACACCGGTCTGCCAAATGTATTCGTTTTGATTCAGCTATGAGGCTGCCTCTTGCAGGGGAAATGAGAAGACATCTATTTCATTCTACGCTTCACTCGTATTTTGAGTTGTAAATGAGCAGCAAAAAAAAGATGCTTTTAAATCTATGTAATCTTTATAATTAATAAGTATGCATTTTTATATAAAATACACAGGAATATCAGTTGTAAAAATGTAATTAAAAAACGGACCCCTGTGCAACCGACGCAAGCAAGCACACCCTACAATTTCCCCAGAAATTGTACCCTCTCTAGTTCCATTTGCTTTTCAGCTGTGTGAACTGATCTTCTGCGCTCTGTGGAATGCAAGGAATGTTCTAGACTTGATTTTTGTCGAGGACCTCCAGATCTATGTTGGTTGTTGCGTAAGCTAAATCAAAACCACATAAGACTCAACAGCAGAAGAAGATGCATTCTGCCTTCCATGGCAAAGCTTTGTAGTGTCTGCAGTTAAGCATTGTAAATACAGCATTTGATTACATGTATCTATTATCTATCTGTATGAGAAGTACAGTATAGTACAAAATTCATCCAATAGACTGTATTTAAACCACTACAGGGTCCTGAATGTTTAGACTCATTTATATAGGCTATATGTTACTGCATATTTTACAGACCCACACAATGTTACAAGACACTGTTGCTAAGTTTAATAAATAATTTAGCTACCCCAGGTTCGGCCAAATAGTTTCTTCTCAAATGATCACTGGCTGCCAACAATTGAGTCTCATTCAATGGTTATTTCACTGTAGGGATAACCAAGGATGCCACTGTAAATCAATGGACTGCAGACCGGATACAACATTAAGGGGCTGCAAATGGATGCACCTTCCCAGTCTAGCAAGGGACAGTTGCATAGTAAGCTATAGACCCGTCATCAGAAACATCTCTATACTCTAGCACAGAAAATATTGAGAGGTTCAGGCATATTGAAGGGATCATGCCAGAATTTGCCAAAAATCTGCACTAGACATATGAACGAGACTAACAGGAAAAGCTTTTAATAAAATGGGAGATTAAACGATTACACTATCCTCAGCCCTTCAAACAGAAAGCTCAAGGGACGTTTATGAATACCTGCTTTCCTATTCTCTCTTTTTCCAGGGCAGGTGGAAATCGGAGGTGCATCAATGGCCCTGATGCACGTTAGATTCCGACTTGGCCTGGCTGTGAAACTTGTAGATTTGTAATAGTACATCTATTACTGGATCTTTCTTACGGGAATTGATTAATCTACGTAGGCCTACGTGTATACACCCGGTGGAACAACTGGTGACAAATAGGTGATCCACTAAAAAGGTACACATCTCAACTCTCTGGTGGCCAACTTGGAAGTTGAGTTGTCATAATGACACAACCACCATCTATAATTTAGACAGTCTGGCCACGTCCACTTTTGCTCCCCAACATAGCAATGCAGTTGCTAAGGTTGTTTCGAGTGGCCTATGTTACTTAATCCAATAGAAAAAGTTTGATAGAATACGCATAAACAGAGTTTACCAAGACTAGCTTATCACAAATGTGAAGGTAGTGCATCAACATTGTGTCAAATGTTTTAACACCGAGTTACATACCGTATGATAACCTGTGTTTTAGACCTTTAGCATTGCAGGAATAATTGGACAGTTATTCAAAAGCAAAATTGCCTGTTGTTGGGTTTACTGACGTTTCTTCGTATGGTTGCCGACTTGACGCGTAGCTTTACAAGCGAATATATTTGTTGTTTAAACATTGATGAAAATAAACAAACAAACATGATTCAGGATTATCTTACCTGTAGTACGCTACGTGATTGTCCTGTATACTGTACGTTACACGGTACAGTTATTATCCAGTGAAGCAAGAACTTTGGCCGTTTTGGGGTTTGTGTTAGTGTCTCTAGATTTCCATCAGACGCCTTCGAACATTAAGCAAATTCATTTTGTCAAGCTACAAAGAAATATACTGAATTACTTTGTATTCCATTATGCTCAGACTGTCTACGGACGCTGGTAACTACAGTGTCATTGTCGAAATCAGCTGTCATATCCTAGAAGTTAGAGTCACAGGGTCGATCCTCCGTGCTCTCCATGCTGACATCAACACACACACACCACCGCCTCCTTTTTTTCCAACGGGACCCCAGAGTTGCCTTCACAATGCCTGAATGAAAAGACAAGAGTTGGCTTGTGGATAAATTCAACAATAGCGTTTGGTATTGGTACCAATATACCATGATGGATATATTGTGATAACCCTGGTCACTACTCTACCTTCACTGTTCTCACTCATGTTTAGAAACCTTGTTACAACTAGATACAAACTTAAAAACATGCATAATGGACAGTATCAAATAGTGCAACCAGGCCCTGGTATATTTAAATCCAAGTTAATTTGATTGTTTAGAATGATTTAAAATTTGTAATTTCAGGCTGGAAACTGTGTTATTTGAGATAAATGTTTCATACTCTGTTGATATATTTGTTGGACAAATTGATTATAGCCACAGGGCAGTGTTTCCTTTCAATCCACCCATTTTGCTTTCAACATTGTTCACTCCCATCAGACACAGGTCAGCACATGTTGTGACTGTCCACCCCACCCTGTTTTCGGTCCAAATACAAAATGAGTGAGTCTGAACAGTTTGAAACTGGCATCCAGCAATAACTGAAATTACGGCACTTGCTTGAACCTTTGTTATAACAATCTGTTTCTAATCATGATGATCATCTATCATAATTGTGTGTGTGCGTGTGTTTGCGTGCATAGAGGAAAAAACCCACCAGCGCTGCTTTAGTGGCTATGTTTTCTGTTTGATGAACTCTCGATTGTTCAGTTTTGTCAGACTCAGTCAGATTTCTGCAGTCTCATATTCAAAGTTCTACTTACTTAACCATCAAAAAAGGAATGTTCATGCATATGGAATTTTCTCTATCTGAGAGACTGAAAATATTTCTGGCTCTGTATCTTGCCTTTGTCTCAATTTGACAGAATCTCTTCCACAGGGTGTATTTCTGCATGATTGCAGCTTTAATTTAGGTTTAAAGACAATACAAGCTTACAATTTGATCTATTCTCTAAAGTTGATGTGACGGTAAAAATGACTGTATTTGAGATAAAGACTGTGTGTGTGAGTTGGTGTGAACTGTACATAAATATGCTATGTCTGCCGTAATTATAGTTTCCTTTTGTCCACCAAACAATTGGAGGAAGTCAGTGAAGGTCTGTCTAGAAAAGTGTTGTCAGAGAAAATGAGAATAGTGAAGCTTGACTTTACTTCAAGTTCAGGGAAGCTCCTTATGGTGTTATGGAGTAATTACAAATGACCAGTTGTCCGTAATATGATATACATAGAAAACATGCTCTAATTTACATTATACATCACTGAGGCAAATTAGACATGAAACATTCCTAACATCATACCATAATATTTATCGTCCTTGCACATTACTTTTTGACTCACATAAACCCTTATCTTTTGGACTGACACTGCTCTCCATCGATGCTATGTGGCCCTGTGTAGTAGTTTACTGTAAATGCTGACTCAACCAGTGGGGATACGTTCTGCAGGGGAGGTCTGGCATCAAACTGGCACTGTGTGGGCCCCATTGATGCGTCTCGGGACAGTCATTTGACCACACACTCACAAACCAGCTGGCATACAAACACACACACACACATTTGTTTTCAATTGTTCGCTCGCCCACATGCACACACAAACCCTACTATGCCCACATGCTGTCATGCACATGCACACGCTCACTGCAAATATCTTTGAGAAAACACCAGAATGAAGAGACTATAGAGCAGTCACACTGTGGTCATCATACAGTGGTGTATTCACTGAGAAAAAGGCCATGTGGGTCTTTTGTTATCATCATTCATTTTGTCTGGCCAGCGGTTACACTCTCTGTTTGAAAAGAATACATTGTGTGTCATGATGCCAGCGGTTGACTTATCAGAGGAGATTTACAGTATGAGTCGGAAGTAATGGATGTTTATTGGTCATCAAATACAGTAATTTACGAACAAGCAACTTTGAATGACTTATATTCATAAATATGGGCTGAAAACAATCCCCCGCTATCTTTGTCTATACTTCCAGTGGAGTTGTACCTCACAGTCACAAGTTGAGTCTGCCCACTGAAGTACGTTTTTCCTCTTTCCTGTTTGTCAGAGTGGGCTATTGTTGAACTGTGTTTGGAAGCTGGTGGTCAAAAAACAAGTGGAAAATTCTCTTTCAAAAGCACAGACTGGAGCCCCTGTTTCATCCAAATGTATAGCCCAGTGGAATTGTTTATAGAATAAGGGCCATCTGTAAGGAACATGACCACATTTCTAATGGATCCTTGCAATGGAAGCATGAAGGGTCATTGAAACAGCACCCGTTTTGAGAAGCTGTAAGTTGATTCAAATGGAGTTTTTATTTTACACAATGACCACCCTTTGGAGCATCCATCCATCCATCCATCATCTTCCGCTTGTCCGGGGGTCGGGTCGCGGGGGCAGCAACCTAAGCAGGGAGGCCCAGACTTTCCTCTCCCCGGCCACTTCCACCAGCTCTTCCTGGGGGACCCCGAGGCGTTCCCAGGCCAGCCGAGAGACATAGTCCCTACAGCGTGTCCTGGGTCTTCCCTGGGGCCTCTTCCCAGTGGGACGTGCCCAGAACACCTCACCAGGGAGGCGTCCAGGAGGCATCCTTATCAGATGCCCGAGCCACCTCAACTGGCCCCTCTCGACGCGGAGGAGCAGCGGTTCTACTCTGAGCCCCTCCCGGATGACCGAGCTTCTCACCCTACCTCTAAGGGAGAGCCCGGACACCCTGCGGAGAAAACTCATTTCGGCCGCTTGTATTCGCGATCTCGTTCTTTCGGTCACTACCCACAGTTCGTGACCATAGGTGAGGGTAGGAACGTAGATCGACTGGTAAATAGAGAGCTTCGCCTTTCGACTCAGCTCCTTCTTCACCACAACGGACCGATGCAGAGCCCGCTCCCTTTGGAGCAATCATTCTCAATGTCTTCTGATGAGTCCCGAACACACTGACACATCTAGTTCAGTCTTTACCGTGAAGGGTCGAGGGAAGACACTTAATTAGCAGGACTGTAGTGACACCTTGTGGTACAAAAGCCCGTTGATCAGAGACTTTGGCCTGGCCTCTATAACAAAAGTGATAAAGGATAACCGGACAGGATTAAATGTTGCTAACTAACTGAAATTCAAAGATTTATGTTTGATAAAAATCATAGAAACTTTTATTTATGCTTAACTTTTTAAAACCAATTACATCAATAACTCAGTGACAGTATTGATTTGGTGTAAAATACAAAACGTTGCATCTTTATGTTGCATATCTAAGTGCAATTCCATGATTCATTTATAAAATGCCGGATGAAATAAATAAAAATACTGAACAGAGTTTATTGTCATTCTTTTTTTCTCATCAAATTACAGTCATAAGCAATTCAGTTTTCCTTGACCTTAAAATCACTGAATACAGTACAGTAAAATTATACTAATACATAAATACATGAGGCTTACAAAATAACTACGTCATTACTGAATCCCTTATTATGTATCTACACAGACAACCAGGTTATAAAAGACACAAGTAATCATATCATAAAAGTTGTTGTTCACTGTTCATCTGTACTATGTGCTTTTGTGGGAGTCTGTGTGCAGGCCCACCTGTTAGCCTTGGTCCTAGCTAGTGGGTTGACTGTGTTACTGTACTTCTGCAGTCCATGGCTCATCTTGGGCCCAGATTCACAGGGATCTTAGGAGGAGAAGAGAGGTTTTTCTTGCCGTGGTTATTCTTGATGTTCAGGTTGTTGTCTTTCGGGGCCGTTTTCAGGTAAAAATGAAGCTGGAAATATAAACCAATGGAAATATATAGGCAGAAATTTATCGAAAGAATGACTCAGCATGAATGTGCACACGCACACTTACACACACGTAACCACGTACCTGTATTGCTTCGGCTGGGCCTACAGTGACCGTGCTGGTTGAAGGTAGGTAGCCATTTGCATTCGTTGTGACAGTGTAGGTCCCTGGCAATAGAAGCCTGAAGTAGTCTCCATCCACACCTTCAAAACAGCATCAACAGATCACGTCATGTTAACACGCAAATTAGTATAGAGGGGAGATATCTCCTACCTTTTTATCATACCATCCAAAACCAGGTTGCACTGGATTGTATGTTAGTATTTCTAACGTTCTTCTCATGTTACTGATCTGTCAGGAAAGGCTCCATTAAAGCTTGCTTCCAGTAACTCACCACTAGAGAGAGCTCTAACACAACGCGTTTTACATGCCCTGATAAACTCGTCATTCCCACTACCTTAACCCTTGTGTTATCTTCGGGTCATTCTGACCCATCAGTCGTTGTGACCCATAGTCGTATTGCGACAACTTTACCGCATACAAAAACAAAGTAAAGCAATTTCTTTTAACCGTTGGGCTGTCTCAGACCCCCCACATTGCGACGGTTAAAAGAAAATTATTTTTATTTGTATTTGTATTGGGTAAAATTGGGTAAACACAACGATGGTTCGTTATGAACCTTTGGGTCATGTGACCCGAAGGCAGCACAAGGGTTAAAACCCTAAAACTTAAATAGGTGTCAAAGAAACGTACATGTCCGATGTACTTGAAACGTGTGACACAGAAACAAATTGATATGAAATTGAAAGTAACTGGACAATGGGAATATCTGGTGACATCAAGCCCCGGCCCTCTCATTACCACTGGTCACGTCGTGGTTGATGCCAGCCACTGAGATCTCAGCGCTGGCGATGGGGTTGTTGTTGTCATCATACACCATGCCTTTGATCCCATGGTGCACCTGGAGGAGAGGTAAAGGACAAGTTAGGGTACAGGGTTGTTACCAGGCAACACTGATCTGCTAGTAACTGTGAAACACAAGTAGCTTTTATACGACGACTTGTGGATAACTGTTGTTCAGATTAAAGGACTGAGTGTTCATGTGTACTTCATTCAAACGGCACAATAGGAGTCAAATAACGTATCTCCTGAGCCTGGTGCTGCTACTATGTTTCAGGAACACGATCCGTCATTGAAGGCACAAATCCTACAGGAATGTGTGTGTGTTTGTCTGTGTGTGTGTGGGAATTGTATGGGCTTATTGGGAATGTTCTTGACTAGAACTAGTTCTTGATGTGTAGGAATCAAAGATAAAGCAAGCAATGGCAATCTCTGAATGGTTTACGCAATGTGTTGACAAAGTAGCAAACCTGCCTCTTTCCTGCCTAGTAGGATCTCGACAGCACGGCACCATAACATCAACCTCATGACAGGAGAATGTTGCCAACGCACCAAGGTCCTCTCACAGCCATAACATCGGATCTCTTCCCAGAGAACAATATCAGTATTATCATGTCCTCTCTCAGACGGTTATTAACCTACATCCCTGGCTTGTGAAGGGGCCTCTAGCCTGGAGACTTCTCACCTGCTCCAGGTAGGAGACCAGGGCCTCTCTGTTGCCCAGCCACTCCCTGGACAGGGCTGAGGCTGGTGGGAACTTGTCACAGCTCAGCTCCAGCGTGATCTCAAAACAGTTGGTGTAGAGGTAGTTAAAGTCTTGCATGCCTGTAGACAGACACATATGGTTGAAAACCTGTCTGGTCTCACCGGGGGTCAAGATCTGATCCATGTTTTGTTTTTTTGCAGTATCATGATGATGCTTTTCTGCTTAAATTGTCTTACAGATTTTGTAGTTGTGTGAGAGAAAAAGACATCTGTCATCTAGACTTGTGAAAATAAAGTTCTGTGTTAGAACATGCCCCATTGCCCCTCCTATACATGATCAACGAGAATCTATGACTGTACTCTACACATGAAAAAAACAAACACTGTCAGTCAAAGTAAATTGTATATACTGTAAATGTATAATATATTACAGGCTTCCTATGGGATGACGAGTAATGAACCACATTGTCATACTGTCTGCTGTTCCTTGTGTACATGTTTTCATCATATGGACTGTTTCATGAAGAAAGACATAACTACACTATACTAATGAAATAGAGGATTGTTTGTGTTTGGAACATTTGCTCAGTTGTGTTCAGCGTGGTACACTAAGAGAACATGTTACACATGCTCAGTACTGGTGAGAAGTTAGGAAGTAACATTAGCTGAGATGGCTCAACTGTGGCCTAGAAATTATTTGTTTGAGTAAATATGACACAAGCCCGCTAAATGAGGCTGTGGGCGTTTTTCACATCGTCCGATTCCAATGCTGGAGTAAACAGCACTGTAAGTACCATACCAACTACATGTAAAGTAAACAAAATAATTTTCCAAAAGAATTCTGGGGCTTGCCAGAAATGTCAGAGTCTAGACGAGGTATAGTACTCAAGTAAAAGGTTGTTTTACCTAATGAGAGTTTACATGAGTCTTTGACTAAATAACAAGTCTTCAAACCAGTTCAACACGAGAAACATAAAACACAATTTTTTCTTCTTTACACGACTCAGTGGCACTGGAAGTTAGTCAAAAAGAAATGAGAACTTATCTCACCCCAATCAAACTCAACATAAAAAACTGTTAGTCAAACTATATTCTTGGCTGAACAGTTTGTGGTTTGGCGGTCCCTTTCATGAGCTGGTGTTGGCCCTAGCCTGGAGACTGTGTTCCACAGGGAAACTACTCACCTTTAGACAGAGAGTACCAGCTGGCCCCGTTAGTGATCCCCTCATCAAAGAAGTCCCCACAGTTCCAGCCCTTGTGCATCCAACTGTGGGCGTACGAGTAAGTCCTGGCCAACTGTAAAGAAACGCACATACCCACGCACATACACATACACACTTTAGGATCTTGAACTTATCGACCAATAGGAAACAGCTGGGAGGAGCAGGACTAGAAATCCCAATGTAGCTGTACACATGGCAAACTTGAAGTTGAAGCTTGAACATGTACACATGTATTACAATGGCCTGACATTCAGTCACTTCTAATCTTTCACATTTTCTGACTTATACCTTCTTGAAGACCTTGTCATCAGCGGAGGCAGAGTAGGTGGTCCTGCCCCTGATTCGGGGGTCCCGGGACTTATCGAAGGGGTAGTTAGCTACCACGGCCCCCCCATGCAGGTTAGCCGACAGGACAAAGTTATAGTTCTGCATCCATTTGATCACTGCAAGGGTCTCTGGTTCAACCTGGGAGAGGGAAGAAATGTGATGATGGATTACTTCAACAACAAGCAAACTTGCTTCAGCTAGAGGTGGAAGGGTATTCCACTGACCATTCAAGTCATCTCTCCCTCCCTCCCTCCCTCCCTCCCTCCCTCCCCCTCTCTCTCTCTCTCTCTCTCTCTCTCTCTCTCTCTCTCTCTCTCTCTCTCTCTCTCTCTCTCTCTCTCTCTCTCTCTCCTCTCTCTCTCTCTCTCTCTCTCTCTCTCTCCCTCCCTCCCTCTGTCTCTCTCCATCTCTCTCTCTCTGTCTCTGTCTCCCTCCCTCTCTCCCTCTCTCCCTCTCTCCCTCTCTCCCTCTCTCCCTATCTCCCTCCCTCTCTCTCTCTCTCTCTCTCTCTCTCTCTCTCTCTCTCTCTCTCTCTCTCTCTCTCTCTCTCTCTCTCTCTCTCTCTCTCTCTCTCTCCTTATTCTTCTGTCTCTGTGTTTTCCTGTTTCTCTTTCATTGTTACATTAGCCTCACCTACAGTCAGCACTAGCACGAGATCCTGGAAAGTACATTTAAGTTTTCAGAAGTAAATTCTAATCCACCTCTAGACCAGCGTCTACACTCAACTCCAGTCTTATCAGTTCAGACCTACTATCTCCCCTGTGTGTTACCGGCGTCATTAGGTTGGTGTACTAGCAATGCTCTGCTAACTTGAGCCCCAATGAGATCTGAGACAGGTCTCCCACAGGAAGAATAATAAATGTATGTCTTGCTTTGTTGGTTCAAGTCCAATCCAACTGGAGAGTAGGTTTTTATATTTGGGGGCACAGGTTGAAATGTTGACCTAGTCCACGTCTGTTTTTAGGCTGGCTGATATTTATTATCTTTGGATTTTAATATACGACCAGGCTCCCCTTTGGCCTATCCTGTCACCAGGGTTAGCGTTACAGAGAACATGCTTGTGCATGCCTATACGCAAAAACAAACAGGCGCCATTATAATTCAAATATATTTTATAGTGTTGTGACTTTCTTTTCTTTTACATCAACAAATAGATATCCCTTTTGAATTCAGGGCTTTTGAAATGACACTTCTTGCTAAGAACTACTGTTACGTGACGCAAAAGCAATGCAATGCAGTGTCCTTCCTGTGAGACGCTGAGTAAATACTGTAAGCTATCCCAGGAACACGCACAGTCTGTGGGTGGTAGCCTACAACTATTTCTTGAACAGACTGTTTGAAAATAACCTTGACTAAATAAGACCCCTGAAAAAGGATGCCAAGAATGTCACAAGCTCTTGTCTGTCCATAGTGCAGTTGCTCATTTTTCTAAAAAAACATTTAAATTGAACCATGTATGGATACCCAGGAAGCATATATAACTGTGTCAGACAAATAGAATTTCGATTATACATACAACAGCCCTATTCACTCTAAAGTGCGGCAGTGGATGTCTGACAGTGCAGTGTCCAAGCCCATTTTTCCAGGGACAAAGCTGGCCTTATATGTTAGCTTAAGAAGCATTAGGACCAAGAGGCACCAAGCTCTCATAAGATCCAACCACATTCCTCTGTTAGTCCACTGCTCCCTGAAGTCTGGTAAGACCAGGGCTTCTTCACGCTTCACTTCCTTCGGATCTCAGGGGAGATCCCATCATTGTGCGCGGCGTAGATAACTACTGTTAGCTGACCTTTGCTATATAAAGCACCACTGCCCTGCCAACAAACTTGGCAGAGCAGTGATCGCCACTTGTCCGTCATCCGAGGCCAAGAGGAAGTCCCTATAAATGTGCTTTCTGTCCTGTGAACCCCATCTCTTGTCAGGTGTGAAGGACATTGGTTTTTACTGTTAGCTTTCATTTGTACCATACAATTCAATCCATACTGCAAGTACTTGACAAAAGGGATGTGTACTGTTGAGGGTGTACAGTAAAACTTCAATGCAGGTGGCCCTAGAGCTCTTGTGTAAACTAACGTATTGTGCCTGTTCTTGATTCTGGAGGGACTTGTGGCCCATGTTTGACCTAGTGTTAGAACAACAAAGTTGGCTTGGAGAGCTTTAACCCCACACTGGGAGACAAGCATAGTCCTCACCACCCACGTAGTCACAGCAACACACACATGTGCAAGCTCACTCATATTAAGCCATGTGCACAAACACACACACACATGCACGTAGGCATATAGAGCACACAAACACACACACACAGTACACATACATAGGCTTACCCATGTTATGTCATCAATTATCTGTGACAAGCTTATGTTTGGTCAATCATCCAATCATTCTGCCTTAAACTGCCCAAAACCGGATTTAGGGAGAAGGTAGCCCTCCCAAATACACCCCATCACCAACCACTCAGGTAACTTGACACAGGTCATACATTATGTACGTCAACACAATCCAAGACAGCACTATAATGTATCCCAGACAGTCAGCATGTCTGTTATTGAGAACAGTAGAAAACACATAGCAAACGACTGTCTCCCTCATAAGCACACACTCCCCCATCATGCCATAACCCACAGTCTTGCTCCGAGGTAAGCAGATATCTGTGGATAATATGAGGTTGTCTGAAGGGGTGTCTGAGTTGTGTGTGTGTGATGGAGTGGAATGGAGTGTGAGTGGGTGTAGGTGTGTGTGTGGCTGAGTGTCTGGAAGCCCAGTAATAACCCACCTGTTGTTCCCAGTTATCGGGCAGGGGCAGGTGGTGATTACGTCCGTTGGTCTTCTCGTAGTAGTACATGAGGGCGTTCAGGTCAGGAAAGTTCCGGTTCAGGTCCACATCCCTTGAGTTCCCTCTCCCCACCAGATAACCATTGAACTCAGGACCCTGTGGACCAAAAGCAGACCAACATGTGTGGTTATTACAGCTATGAACTGTACAGTATGTCTTAACCCTAGTGGGACAGCACAGGCTGTTTTAAACAATACTAATGCTAGAACCTAATTCAATATTGACTTCTACATGTGCTTCTATTTGGAGTGATGACTAAGTTACTAAAGGGTGTTTGAAAAGTGTTTTGCTGACTTTCTGGTTGTTTACTTAGGGTTGTTGACATACATTGAACGCTTTACACCAATTTGTGGTATGGGTTCACCACTTTGCAATGTGTGTGTGTGTGTGTGTTGTTTAGAAGAGAGGAGCAGCCACCACGTGTCCCTCTATATATACTGTAATTAGTCTCAAAGAGATGCTGTGTGTGTGTGTGAAGTGTGTGAGTGTGTGTGTCTGCAACCATGTGAGTGTGTTAGTCGTAGAATATTGTGTGTGTTTTTTGGCTCATGTAATTACCCTCTGGAGGATGCTAAGAATTCTTCTTGGGATTTGGTAGATAAGAGATGATAATAGACATGGACAAAAACTGCTCTGTACACTTGTTTGTGTCTGTGTGTCTGTGTGTGTGTGAGTGTTTCTGAACGTGTGTCCGTTTCTGTGCGCGTCAACGTGTGTGCGCGCGTGTTTCTGTGTGTGTACGTGTGTGCTCATGCATGCCCCACCCTCCGCAGGCCCGCCCCTGCAGACTGCTCTGCATCAGCGTACCTGCCTGGCTGCCACCTCGTACCCGTCCGGGTTCATGGAGGGCAGGATGTGGATCCGCGTGTCGTGGATCAGCCTCATGATCCGGTGGTTCCCGGCCCGGTACTCCTCACACAGGAACTGGGACAACTGGATGAGCAGCTCGCGGCCCAGAACCTCGTTCCCGTGCATGTTCCCGACATACTTGAACTCCGGCTCCACTGGAAAAACATGAGTCAGGTGGCAAGCAATCAGAGAGGGAGAGGGGTCACGAGGGGTCAGAGAGGTTCACGTCCGCTTAGAATGCAGAGCAGGCAAAAACTGAAAACAAGTGACCCCCCTGTGCAAACACGGTGAACACACACACTCTCTCACACACACACACACATACACCCTGAGGCTCATTAAGCAGTACTACAAAATTACAGCGTGGAAATGTTGTACAGAGATCAAGCATTTCTTACAGTCCTAACAACAGGACTCTGAGCAGCAAAACACATGCTGTTAAGCAAACACTTTTATCGAAAACAATTTGCAGTCTGGTAAGTGCATGAAGCCAAGTCAAAATCAACGTGGTTTATATGTCACATGCACTGAATAGCATAGTGTCATCAGGACAGTGACATTCTTGTGACGTGGAAAGCAACATCTACTCAGTAGCATAAATAATCGAAGAAATTCAAGAAATGTCAATACATGGGGTATTTGTAGCATCAAAAGTAACACCCAAATTAGGGCGATTAATAAAACACTGTAGCACAATCCAAAAACTGATAAGACTAATAGATTTATATAAATGACACAAGTGCTGATGATACCTACAAAGTCAATCACAACTAACAACAAGACACAAGTAATTAGGGTGCCAGTAATTTGAGTAGATTATTTTGGTTAATTTCATCTGCTTGTCCTGGGGAATCCCTCATTGATTGGCTTAGCCACCTATCTAAACAGACTGTCTCGACAAATAGCTATTGAATTGCAGGCAGCTGAACACAGACTGACCACCAGCACTCCCTATGGGACCTCACCACCACCTTCACCACAGAAGAAGGAGCGGATGTTATCACAAAAACATCTATTCTTTGGAGTCTGCAACAGACTCAACTCCTAACAAAGCAAGAGCAGTCTGTAAAATATTTTTCTTTCCTACACAATAAAGCAAAGACATTGCCGAATAGGTGTGTGCATATTAGAAAATTCTGCCTTTGTTAAAGAAAAATCTAACAGACCCTGATAAAGAGCAAATCTTCGATCACTATATTTGATGGACATCCTGGGCATGGGCAGTTATTTTCAAGATTATTATCTAGAATGAGATCAACCCAATGATACTTTATGCCAGTTTTCCTGCAGCCAACCTTCCTCTAAAGACAATTTTTTTCTCAAAAATGTGTCTACCTCTGCCTATATTTTCTACCTAGCGTAACTCTGCCCAGGAAACAGACCCTAAAGCTTTAATAAGCCCACAACTGGACTGACATCCAGCATACAAAGTCAGCCTCCCAGGGGCTAGGCTCGAGATTGACCACACTCAGCAACGCGTGACCAAATCAGCAAAATAAACTTCCTGTATTGGATTAACCAAGACAAGGGTCACCCAGCAATTCCTCCTGCCTATCCACACACTTCCTGTTTTTCTCTTACCTTCGGCCCTGGAACACGCGCACATCCTTCCATTCTACTAAAGGAAGGCTCCACTTGGGGTGAAAAAATGCAAGCCCAGCCCCGGCCAAAAAATAATACCCAGAGGCATGCTATTCATCTATCATATATCTAGCTATATTTTTTTTATAGGCATCATAAATTGCAATCAGTTATTTAATGCCTTTTTAATATTGTTGCACTAAAGAATGCTGAATATGCCGTCCATACTTTGGGTTGTTCTGAGAGTACAGCTACCTTAATCCTTTCTATGTAACAAGTTTATAAAATGTGACTTGTTTCCACATAAAAAGAAACAAAATACCATCAATCAGCAGTCAGTTAGAGCACGCAGATCATCTAAAGAGCTCAACTAAATTCCATTATGTTGATTTAGTGGCTGTGCTGAGACTTGCAGAGGTTTCAGTGATTAACAGAACAAGATCTGTACAGAAACATTAGTCCAAATTCTCCTCTCCTGGCCGTTTCACATAGTTTGACATGAATCAAACAGAACGTACAGAATCAGAAGCTGGGTTTTGAAATGAAATGCAGATGTTTCAAACAAGCTTCTCTCCTGTTGGCTCTTTCCTCTTTCCCCTGACAGTAGACTTAACTGTGAAACCACTCAACACAGACACACAGGGAGACTCTTTCCATTTTAAGTGCTAAAAACTTTCACAAAAAGCTTTCTCTGTTGTTTTCCTAGTATGGGGGGGTGGGCACACATCCATCAGTTTTCCAAGAAAAAGCTACTACTCAAACTGTGTTGATTTTGTTGCCATAATCAAATGACTGACACTGAATGAAATATTACACAACTATGATAAAACAAAGACAGACAAAAATTTAGTTACCGTTTCATCTCTCCAGGCTTCATCTCTCCAGGCTAACCCTCAACCCCCATATAAAAGCTGCCTCCTGCCTGCACGGCTCTCTCTCTCTCCTCTTCTGACTACCTAGAAACACTCTGCTCTTCACATGCAGTCAATAAGTGGATGCCACAAGAGGTGGAGAGCCTGGAGCCCATTTTGGGACACTAATGTTAAACAACGTCACTGTACCGCAATAAGATAGTGAATAAAGGAAACAATATACCTATGAATAACCCCCCCCCCACACACACACACACACACACACACATATCCATATATGACACAATATGAGTTCTACTCACACTCCTAACCCTACATTAAAGATGTACTCACTTGCTTCATGGACCCCAGGGTTGTCACTGAACTCCAGGACATAAAGGTGGCGTCCCTCAGTGCTGTGGCCGATGCTGTAGATCCGGGTGATGTAAGGACACTCGCTCTGCACGGCGAACATCGCACGCACCATCTCCTCGTAGCGGTGATGCTGGAAACCAGAGGCCCCAGCCAAGGTGCTGGCCAGCCCCAGGAAGAGAGCCCCAAGCCAGGCTAAATGACACCCCTGCAGCATGGTCCCTGAACTAGAGCACTGGACAGGGGAGAAGAGTGGAGCTTCCCTTACTGACTCTCTCTGTTTGACTGCCTCACTCTGTCTCTCGGTGTGCCTCTCTCTCTGTGTCTCTGGTTCCCTCTCTCACACACACACACACACACACTGCCTCCTCCCCCTGGAACTAGCTCCAAACATACACTGGAGAACAAGTAAGGACAGCCCCCTCTCGTTTTTATCTTATGCTCCCTTACTCCCTCAGCTGCCTCTTGCCTTTGGTCCATTGTCAATTACATGCTGGCTGCTTTACTGGCGTTAAATACACATTAAGAGTATTGTTTTACAGTCAGTATGTTACAATCTGTTCTTCTATCACACACACTTTCTCTCTTTCGCTTTTTATCTCTCTGTCGTTCTCTCTCTCCCTCTCTTTCACTCGTTCACTTGTCTTTTCTCCCACTTTTCTTTATTCTTCTCTCTCCCTCCATTGCTTCTGCTAAGCCTCTCTTGACAAATGTTGGGGTTCATATTGTCACTGGGGTTCAGGTTGTGGCTCTGCCAGACAACCCGACAACAAACGACTACCAACATGAAATATGAAATGAAGTTGAGGAGACAGAGAAAGAGATGAAGAAGGTAAATAAAGAGACAAAGAAGAAGGGGGGAGGGGGTTTACATGTCCTGGTATCCCCCTCACCCCACTTCATGTATTAACCCCTGAGTAAATACAGAATGGTGTGCGGATGGGGGTTGTGCCTCTAATTCCACTTCTGGGAAAGAGACTGGTCCAAAGGTTCAGTTGGGGAGAGGGTCTTTTTCCCCAAAGAACTGCACACAGTGTACGCACACCACTTAAACAAGCAGCACACACACACACACACATGGACACACCAGCAGCAGAAGTTGCTGTCAATCACAAGGTCTGTAAAGCATGGGCTCTCTGTCAAACTGCTCAATATGCAGCAGGGAGGAAGGAACACACAGGGGGAGGAATTTGAAACAGGTTGTTGAGGTGAGAGATTAGATTTTCATTTTAGGCTTGCTACAAACAAGTGCGCCTGTAACTGTTAGGAAAATTAAATTAAGGGATGAGTAGGTACAGCTTTTGGATAGTGTAGTGGCACTCTCTTTACTAAGTTTATTAAGTCTTTTGTACCACTGTTTTGAGATCAGTCTAGCAATTAGCAAATCTTCTTGAAAAGATTGTGTAGTGTTTATTAAACCATAAATTTGGCTCTTACAGATAGTGCCAGAAAAGGAAATACACTTAAGTGAAAGAATTTCCATCTTAACTTTGAAAAATATATGCAAAAAAAAAAAAACACTGAATTGAGAACCAATTGAACACTGACCTAAGAACTGTGATTTAGAGAACTGTATGAAGTGTTTTACAAAAAGTATGGTTTAGAATCATTACAATTTGTGAAATTCATTACAAATTAATTAAATTAAATTTGTAAAACTGGTTTTGGGTCGTGGGGGCATCAGCTCCAACAGGGGGGCCCATAGTTCCTTAAAAAAAGTTTATTTGAACATAATTTGGGTAGATTAAGATACATGTGCTTCAGCTTTTGGTCATTGTGTCTTAAGTTCCAGTGTTGGTGAGTAAACAATTGAGAAAAACTCAAGGAAGTACCAGGTGATGGAAAAAGTTGACATGTTGGTTTGTATTGCCATCTACTGTTTATTAAAGGTATTTCTTTCAATTCAAGTTACAATCTTTGAAACTGCGTAAAATAAAACTCCCATATGTGTACCATGGTCCGTAAAAATGTATCGAAATTTGTAAGAAGGAGCATTTGGGAGTCCAAATCCTCCAAAAGCCATTATTTTGGTACCTTGAAAACAGAAGAAGGATTTAAGAATAGCATAGGATTTGGACTGTACAAGTTGTAGCATGCCATAGTGGATTACCGGAACCCTTCCGTCCCTTCTATAATCAGCGTAGTTTCCATTAATTTGTCGTAAAAGCATAACTCACGAGCTGTCTGTATAACTGCTTTTGTCATCAAAATAGGTCCAACACATAATGGTTTAACCTCAATTTCTTTATCAATACGTTGATAGGCTTCCATGAACAAATAACCATTGTAAACTAAATCAATTCATAAATTCAGTCATATTTATATTGTCAGAGTGGCCATCTCACAATGACTCTGAACATGAGTGGAGCTACGCTGATTCTCACACCAAGTCCATTTTTAAAGGCTACATCTGAAACTTTGTGTAGAAACAGACACGTCTTCGTGGGGTCATTTGATGCGTACCCGTCATCGTAATTAGTAATGATCTTAAGTACCATACTACATAAGTATTTGCTTATCAATTAAATTTAAAACATTTGAATTGACTAGAACCTGACCGATGTCATGTAGTGCACTACTTACCAAACTGATGATGTGCAGCAGCTGATGTGACTGCTTTAGTACTTGCTGTAGGAGGATTTATTTCCTGGGGCCCTGAAACACATTTTTATTTTGAAAGAAACCCCAAATCCAGGCTTAACAGCTGCATTACCCATTAATGGTCAATACAAGTTGATTAGCCAAATGATGGTCTTTTGTAAATGTTTCCTTTCCATATTAAAAACCACTCTGTTGTTACAAAAGTGAAAGTGAAAACTAAATCACAACCATGGATCTATGAGTCACAAACCAAAGAGTTCATATCTGAGAGGTGAGTAAGCATTTTTACGACTTTTTCTCACAAACCACTGTTTGACAGGGACTATGCAAGGGTTGCCATGACAAAGTCTAACAACAACAACCACACTGACAAATTAAATATGTGTATATTAAATATGTATATATATCTAGATATACTGTATATACACATATTTAATTTCTCAGTGTCCAGAATAAATTACTGATACATACCATCTTCAGAGAGCTCCTTACTACAGCTAATGGCTGAAAGAAGACGTTACACAATTAATGTTGAGATTGTGGAATGTACTTGAACTGACTTCAGTCAACCATGGTTGACTGACTTAAGTCAACCATCAGATAACATTTCAGATTCACATTTGACATTTAATTAAATGAGCATATTCTTTAATCCAAAGTGATTTCCAAATAAAGTTGTCTTACTTGATTGGTCATGGGCGCACATTCCATATTCATCATCTAAGATAGGATGGAAAGACACTTAATATAAACTTTCATTGTTCACACGTTTCTCAGTTAATGGACATCCTGTCATAGCCTACACATAAATACATTAATCTTTTAAATGCAACAGACACACCAAACAGGTTGTATTATGACATTCTGCTCCACTGCTTTATCTCTATGAGCAGAATATAGTCATCTGGGACACTATCAGTTGTGCTCCAAATGCACAGAACTTAATCACAATGAACACACTTAGCTGGACTGTGCCAACAACATAAACTCAAACATGCCAAAAGTGAATTATAGAGAAAGTCTTACCGACAAGGATGTTTTCATCGCCCATCCAACATGACAACTGCTGACTTGAACGCCATTTGAGGCATAACTTCTCAGGTGTGTTCTGAATGTAGCAACCTCCAGGTGGTTTCCCAGACTCACAGAGGGGCTCATCTCCTCCCATCACACTGAAGCACTGACAATGTGTTACGTTGAATGTCTTCATCTTATATTGGCACTCTGTGAGGAACATGTGGTAAGACACTGCATGAAATAAACCAAATGAAATGCAAATGCCACTAGATCCACCCTTGGTTCAAAAATATCAGTTAGTCTTTCACTCTCTTACCTTTAGTTGTAAATTCACTACTTGTATCTGGGATCAAGCTGATCAAGAGCAATGATACACTGCTTAGGACAAAAATGCTGTTCATCTGACGGAACAAAAATAGCCCATCCAGATTACACATACAGGATGCAGACACAGAGTAGATACACACCATATTATTTTATATATTTGGATAAACGTTAAGATTTTACTATGTTAGTTGTAGGCCTAGGCTGTGGCGAAAATCTGATATCAATTTTGGGGGGGGGGACAATTATGACATGTTCTCAAGAGCAATTCCTGAGGGTGATACCAAAATTACTGCTGTAACACAGACTACATTGTGATATGTATATTATTAATATTATTTAAATTTCCTTATGTTTACAGTGATTTATTGGGGGGTACAAATCATATTTTTGATTTGTGAAAAAGGTTCCAAAGACTCGTACCCGGCAGAGGAACGAAACATTGATCCGAGGACTCGGTTGGCAGAGGAACGAAACATTGATCCGAAGACACGGTCGGGAGGTGAACGATTCGTTCATCTGCCGGGTACGAGTCTTTGGATCCTTTTTCACGTGACCTGCATAGGCTCAGTACTGGTAGCTAGATAAAACAGAAATGATTCGTTCCTTTTGACTGGGTCTTCGGATCATTTTTCACGTGACCTGCATAGGCTCAGAAGAGGAAACAGAAATTGATTTGTTTACCTCGTCCACTTTGGCGTGACTAGGTTTAGTAAGACGTGAATGATATTCGTTCACAAGTAATAATTACAGGTTTCGTTATTTTAACTTTTTTGTACTTTACAAACTTGTACTTACAGTTCAGTGCAGCGTAATTGTTTGCCGTGATAATTGGTAAATGATAGTGTGATAATAAATGACCATTTCAAATTATACAAACTGTCATGATACAATATTTGAATGCAGGAATTTATTTTAAAATAGTATCTGCTGGTTTACATGCACTAACCTACATGAGAATATGATATACGTGTTTGCCAGGAAATTGGCTACAAAATGTTGAGCAACCCCCCCCCCCCCAACTCCCTGCTGTGCTCTAAGCTCAACCCTCTTTTCATCTTTCTGTTTTAATTGTACTGTATAATATATGCTAGAGAATGATAGAGAGAACAATTGTCTGTATCATTCATAAACGGGGGTGGAATACTACATCTTATTTGCAGTAAGAACAAACGTATACAGGCTAAATTGATTACGAAGTGAATACGGGGCCGGTTCCAGGGGGTGGGGTGGGGTGGGGGGGGGGCTGGGGTGGGCTGCGCCCCCCCAGATTTCTGCCGCGCCCCCCCAAGCTCCTTAGACTTCAGCCAAAATGGTTACATGTTGAAGCTATGAAAAAGTCTGTTAGTGCTTTCAGTAATATGCTTTTTTTTTCAAACAATCTTTTTAAAAGATTCCCCCAGTGATTGTCTGGTTGAAAAACAAACAAACAAAAAACAATTCTGCGCTCAAATGAATGCCCAAAAATTTCGCTCGCGCTCGCGCTCGCACTGTGGAGGATCCTGTACAGCATCACATCAAACCCAGGATATGTCATGAGTTTGGGTTAAACCCCGAATGTGTATAACGTCTAGCTCCGTGCCTGATTAACACTCGGATCGTTAAGCAGACTCAAAAATGATAACATAATGGTTATATAAAAATGTATACGACCCCCTTCCGTAATCATGATGCCCCCCCAGAAATGTTCACTGCCCCCCAGTCAAAGCAGGCTGCATCCGGCCCTGAGTGAATAGCAAATTAAGTCTCAAGTAAGAGAGTAATTTGGACTGCGAACGGTCAGCCACCCCGTTCCACAGAGTTAGCAACTAAGATCAGCCTTCTCCTGCCTCGGCCTTTTTAATAACTAGTCCGCCTCACACCTTTAATCAGCCACACGGTCAACCACGAATGAATGAGTCCCACAGCTCATTCCCCTTTGCAACAGAATGCAGTGCAGCGCCCATAGTTGTCCTACACATTTGACATTTTGGACAGTGAATCCAGTAAAACGTCACTCCAACAAATATCCGTATCAATGTACAAAATTATCAATATTGTATCGTCATATGTATCGACCGAAATAACGTGTTAAACTATTAGGCTATAATTTATCCTACCTTGATAGCTACAATCTTCGTCAATAAATAATACATGAAGCCAAAAGTAGCGTTATGCATCCTCGTCTCGTTTGCGAGACCTTCTACGATAAATTGTCATATGAGTGAGGCTGAGAGATGGGAAAACCGGCTTCCCGAAACACAATTGAAACATTGGAGTCGGGCCAACTGCCATCTGCTGGCAGCTTCGACTATGGCATACAACAGTCAGTCTTATAGCTATTCCACTGTGTAATCGTAATGGCCGAGCGGTCCATCACTAGGCTGAACCACTACTAGGAAAACAAATGCCTACACGACCAGCCTTCCCTTTACTTTTTTACTTTTCTTCTATGACTCATAATTAGTTTGCTGACACTATCTTAGTAAACAAAACTTGTTATTCACACTTTCATCCTTACAGATTCTATTAACAGATCTATTATGAAAATATATAAGCAAACATGTGAATGTGAGCATATGTGTATGTGTGTTTTGTGTGTGCGTGAGTGGTCATGAGTGTGCGGGGAAGGAAAGATGAGAGGGGATGGCCAGGTGGATGGAAAGAGCTTTGATGAGGAACTCTGGTCTGTTCTGGACTAAAGGGGTGTGGGGTTATCAGAGTACACAATGTTCAGGTGTGTTTGCATGTTTTTAAGGAATGTGGAATGTGTGTATGTGACCAGTCATAACAAACTTTTCATCAAGCTCCAGCATGTTATTTTATCTATAATCTTGAGTAGCCCCAGGACAGGGAGGGACTTTCATGCGTGGGTGCCTTATTTAAATGCACACAATAAAACACTGATAGTTAACACTTTACATTAAGTGTACATTGACTACCTTGTATATCAATACGTAACAACATGTACTTAAATATTACAATGTTATATTTCAGTGGATGATATTATGTATGCATTCAGTGCTGTGGGGAATTCCAGAATTGTCTTATCCAACTTAAGTCACAGCACCTTCAATGCCTTCAACTTTAAAACCTGGGGCAGTTGGAGGAGGGAAGGGAGAGAAATAAAGAGAGAGAAAAAGAGAAAGAAATAGAAATATATATAGAGAGAGGAGGAATGCACATGCATTTACAGTATTAAAACAATGCCACATACAAAAACATTTTTACAAATAATGAAAAGGAAGTGGATGTGAGGAGATAACTCATGACACCAACCTGTTTCATTTCCATAGCAACATCTGAAAAATAAACAGACTTGTGAGGTGCAGGACTGGACAGCCTGAGGCGTGGTACTGCTGTGCTACACACACAAACTCACAAGATTGTGGTGTGAATATGACTTACCTGCCCAATGAGATACTGGCATTACCAAAGGTCCATCCACAGACACGCCCTCCGACTGTTCAGCCAACCACATCAGATCATCTGGGTCATCGACAGACACGCCCTCCGACTGTTCAGCTAACCACATCAGGTCAGCTGGGTCATCGACAGAGACCTCCACTGGCTCGTCCACACATAGCTCAATCTCTGGGGTCATGTACATGTTTCTGTTTACTTTTTAGATAATGTTCCATAATATTGGTATTTTGATGGATGCTAATCCCTATACATTGGATACAGACTGATGGTGTTTGCATGCTCTACATGGTGCCAGATACTTGTGACCTTCTGTGGATCTTGAACACAGTATGGAGTCATGTTTGCTCGTGCACCTCTCTCACCTTTTACAGAGACATTCTCTATGTCTTCTCTCCACATCCTGGTCTGAACTACTTCACAGGACACAAGACATTTACTTCCTCTGCTGCCGTGACTTAACTTGAGGCAGAGGGCTGCTCTGTCACAGATGTAGGCCTTGTGGTGAAGCGTACTTACTGGAAGCGAGACAGCAAGAGGACAAAAATGGACAGAGAGAGACAGAGCATTCTTATTTGCCCACATTGTAACAGACTCATCATCAAGATGAGTCAGTGAACATGGAGAGTGGAGCCTAAGGGACATACAGAAGCTTGGAACTACGAAATGACTAAATGTAACCAGACAGACTGAAAGAATGAAACAAAAAAGGCAGTGACTTTCAGAGATAAACAGGCAGAACCTGACCATGGCTCTCCTCTAGCTTGCGTATGAGAGCGGCCAACGCCCTGGTGTTCATGTGGAGGCGATGTGAGTCACTCAAATGCCTGAGCATGTGAACAGAGTGGAAGGCTGATGGGGTGTAGAACAGCATCTTGGGAAACCCCACTGCTTGCAGCTCCAACCTGCGTCCCTATGAGGAAATGAAGACAATGTGTGGTATGTTTGGTGGGGGATTTTATTGATTTAGACTCATTTTCGGTCAGAGAGGTTGTGCTCTCTGACAGTTTGTGCTCTCTCTAAAGCAAATCCTTAAGTAATGAAGGAATTCAAATATTACACAGATCTAGTCTGATTAAACAGAAACCTGGTCTGTGTACATGATCTTTAACAAACCTGGAATGTGAATCTGTCTATATTTTCCCAGGAGAGATCATGCAGCAGAGTTTGGATTCCATCTACCTCCTTAGTGGCAACAAAACAGTTAAACAGGACATATTTAATGGACCTTTGGCAAAGTATGTTCTACCCATGTTCATCTGTGCTGGGTGATTATTGTTAATCTTTATGGATCATTGGAATATCCCCAACCTGGTAAATGAACATTCCTCTCAGTGAGACACCGAGGAGCATACAGCACTTCCTCTTCTTTTTACTCTGTTCAGGAGAGAGAGAGAGGGAGAGGGAGGGAGGGGGAGCAGGGATTTGACGGCTCAAGCTACTGCTGTAAAGTGTCATCACTTAGTGTCTCAAGAGAGAGAGGGAGAGAGGGGGAGAGAGAGGGAGAGAGAGAGCGGGGGAGAGAGAGGGAGAGAGAGCGGGGGAGAGAGAGGGAGAGAGAGAGCGGGGGAGAGAGAGGGAGAGAGAGAGCGAGGGAGAGAGAGGGGGAGAGAGAGAGAGAGAGAGAGAGAGGGAGAGAGGGGGGGAGAGAGGGGGAGAGAGAGAAAGAGAGAGAGAGGGAGAGAGAGAGGCAGCGGGGCGAAGAAAAGATCCAGTTGCTTTCAGAAACTTGACCTACATTCTGTCAACTGCAACTTGGCTGATATGAAACAAGTTGTCTGGCTCAGGTTTAGTTGGGTTTCATTTTAAAGTTAGTAAAGCTTGTTTGCACCACACATGCATGTGTTACTGGTCGGCCCTACCCAGTTTCACTCAGTTGGCTGCCCTAGTGGGTTTGCACTCTGACCTGGCTCATCCTGTAGCAAATGGCAGAGACATCCTGGAGTGCACTGGCCTCCTTGATAAAGAGGAGGGTGGCGTCTTGTCTGGGCAAGCCCTTCAGATCAGAGTGCAGTCCTGGAAGGTGCTGCAGCACGTATTCCCGCCCACGACGCTTTATTACCTTAACACATAAATACAAACACGCATGTGTGCACACTTACCAAGCATACTGTGGGCAGACAGGTGAGAACAATGTCAACGACCATATATGGCCATATACCACCATGTAGGCTAAGGCCTTACCGCAGCAACTAAGGTTTGAATGCAGCCTTGAATGCATGTCACCCCCCTCCCTCCTCTCTCTTTCTCTCTCTGCTGGCTTTTCTTGTCACACTCACACATACCCATGGAGGAAAGAAATCCTCAGGAAGAAAGTAATGGCTGCATTCTCGCTCCTCTTTCAGCTCCACTTCTTCATCCTTGATGTCTCTTGCTCCTCTTTTCTGTCTTTCTTTGTCCTCTCTCTCTTCCAGAGAGCTCACGTCCCCTACTTCCACCTGGAGAGCATAAGCTGCCAATCGGAAAATGGTATCTTCCTGTGCGAGGCCTTGGTGCGATTGAAGGACCCTTTGTCTCAAGTCAGCGTAGTAGAGAGTCAGGGCTTTGCTGCTCCTTAATGATAAAGATACGAGAAGAATGTGAGGAGGAAGCAGACACTCTTATCTAGAGCGACTTAAAGTAAGTACTGGGACATTCCCCCGAGGGAAGTAGGGTGAGGTGGACAAGGACACAACGTCATTTGGCATGGCCAGCTAAACCAGTGGAAAATAACACTGATTAGAACAGAAGTTGTGCAACTCACGAGATCATGCGACCACTCTCTACATAGTACTGTACTCTGAAGAAGAGCTGAACAGGATCCTGCAGAGAAACAAGGAAATGAACGTTGGCATTTCAAGTTGGACATGTATTTGTTTTTTTACTTTAGAAACCATTATGGGACTGAGTGAGGTCAGAGAATGACTAAGGAATCTAGACTCAATGGGACATGAAGACAGTTGCTTCGAATAACACCTTTACAACAAGGAATGTAACAGGCAAGCAAGGGAAATATGTGTGTCAAGAAGAGGGGTGCATGTCAAATGACTAAATGTAAATGTAAGGTCTGGTGATGGAAGAGACGCGTGCAGGAAAAACAGCGGCGTCAGCTGAACAAGGGCTTTCTGGCGACAACAAATAAACCAGTACATGGCAGTGTGACACACCTGGGCCTGATCAAGCCTGGGTCACCTAGACTTGCTTCTATGGTTCTCTAGGGCTTTTAAAATTTGTTTTCAACCCCTGTTTGGAGTTTACAGGGGGTAAAGTCCCAATAAATGAATGATAAATCACTGCAACTTTTGTCAGCCTCCTGTATTACCCCTACCCTGCTGGTAACCAGCTGCACACACCAGAATCAGAATCTGGTTTATTGCCAGGTAAGGTTACATGTACAGGGAATGTACAGTGTTACCTGTGGTAGCTTGACCTCACCTTCAATGGCTTCCTTTCCTTTCCTAGATACTTAGTCAGCTTTTGTTCCAGGTCCAAGAATAGATGTTCACAGTCTGACAGGAAATTAACAGAGAAACAAAGAACAGTGTGTGCTCAACATCTTAGAAATTGGAAACGTCTTTGTCCAAAACATCCATATTATAGTAACACAAGTTGTTTAAATACAATCTATTTCGAGTGTCTACCCATATGATGGGTAGACACAATAAAGCACACAAGAGAGAAATCATTTTGGTGACCAAGGACATATAAATGTCCTGCTTAAGTGGACTGGCTCTTCACTTAGCCCAGCCCCAGTTGTTTTTCCTCTCTTCACCAATATGTGCACCATCAGTCTACTGTTCCTCCTTCCCTCCCTGTGAGCATTCCAATCTAAATTGATTCACACACTTCCTGTTTTAACAGACACCGGTAAAGCCAAAAGACAAATAGTGTTCTCTTGCACAGAAAACCACATTTCCGTTCTTAGGTTGGTGTAGGTGCAGTTCTCTGGGCAAATGTAAAGCACTCTGTGCCTTTTTTTTTTTAAAGGGCGACATACAAATACATTCTGATCAGTTGGCCAGCTCCCAACATACAGTACCATGAAGCACACTCAGTCCAAAGAAGTGTAGGTCCTTCACACCCAGCAGGTCAGACACACGGCTGAACACCTCCTGTCCTTTTGCTTTAACCTTAACACACACACACAGGAGTATTACATTAACATAGACTAGATCCATATGTCTTCTCACACACAATTCACACTTTTAAGCACACACACTGTCTTTCAACTCCCTCTGTCACATTCGCACAAACACAACTTCCATATGAAGCATGCCACTCACCCCGACAGTGATGTACAGCCGCTCTTTGTTAGGCAGGAGGACACACACCTCTCTGTTTTGCCGGCCCCTCATCCTCTCCTCGCTTCCTCACAGTTCTTCTGTCTCCCCTCCTCTCCCTCCTGCTTTAATACATGTCAACACCCGCCCACCTCCTCTTACCTCCCATCACGTGTGGCGTAAACAGCACCATTTTCTTTCCTTTTTTTTTAACCTTCTATACAGTTTAAGGTTCTGTGGCTTATTTGAATGACCACAGAGATTATCATTTGCATGCGCACACACATCTATCCGTTTAGACTACCTGAAGCTATTATCTGTTTGAATGATTTTCTGAAGCAGGTATTCCATACAGACCATGTGCTTACTAAACTCATGTTTGTGGGCAGTGATAGATACAATCAGTCAACAATAACAAAACAAAGCATACACAACATATACAAAATGTAGTCATTTACTTGGACTCATTAAACATTTCACAAAATGGAAGATGGACAAGGCAGAATTGTTAATCTATCATTAATTTATTTTAAAACAAAAAAAAAAAATTGCATGACAACTGTGCTTGGACATTTTTTTCATTCTATGGAAGGAGTCAAATAAGAAGAGTGACAATCATGTTCAGTAGCTGGTGTCTGCTGAAGTGTTTCTCCAAAGAAAAAAAATCACTTTTGGACTAACTGCTAGTTCTTTTATCCATCATGCTACATGGGCCTTAGCTAACATGCAAAACACCTACACACACACACAAACAAAAAGAAACTACAGTGCATTAAAAAGGCATCCTGTTCAGAGGATACAGGATTCATTTATTGTCTTAGTGCTACAAAGCAAAGTTCATGTGTGCCTGCATTGTTTCACTTGTAAAAAGAGACAATTAGACATGGAAGAAGGACAATAATACAAATACCATCTAGATGAGTAATAAGTAAGGTTTGTGCGCTGCTTCTTTGAGAATCTTACGATATACCGCTCACTATTTTGGGGAAAGGTACATTCAAGTAACAAACTCTGCTTTGTTCTCTACAGAATCAAGTTATTTTGTTGAGTTTTTCTTCAAATTAAGTATTTACACAATTGCATTTGTTTTTATTCTACATTTAACAGCTGATGTGAAGGCGTCCTGTGGATACAGTCAGTGCTTGAAGCCTCAGATCGCTACCTCAGTAACTCAGGGGTGCCTCTAAGTACCTTCCAGAAACTGGGTATTGCTTTCAATACTTTAAAGAAGCTACAGCAAATGACAAGAGTAGATAACGCGAGTAACTGCGTGAATGTGTTTTGATTTTGATAGTGTGCACCAAGTTGTGACTTACATAAATCTTTTCTTCAACATACCATGTTGTGTCAATCTTCTTTTGTTGAGATTTTGAACAAGAGCTAACAAAAATGTATGCTCCCTTCTATCTTCCTACCTCAGTACGTTTTTAAATGCCCATTTATAAACACATATGCTTTATGATGTCACATTATAGTTCTTTATGCCTTATAGGCCTCAAGTATGGTGCTGCATGTTTTCCCACTAGCAAAATCCACAGACTCCCATATCAACCTCTGGAGTCTAAGTCCATGGAATCAATGCCATCTTCCTTAATTATTTTTAATAATTTATCCAACTTAAACATAATGCCAATCACCAACAATTTCATTCCTAATTAAATTGAATAGATCCCAACATTTCAGTGTTTTACCTCAAAACCCCAAATTAAATATGGGTCAAAACTGCATAGGCTCTCTTACCTTAGCGTAATGCTTAGTTATGCTACGCCAATGTGTTTAAATAAATGACGAATATGTCACGGAGCCCTTGCAGAGCACCTCATTTATAAATCATGTGCAATCTCAAAAACAGGGTCTACAATTGAGTACAATTGCACATTTTGCATCAATCATCAAGAAATTCAGTGTGATCTTTCACAATCAATGCGACCCCACTAAACAAACCAGTGCTGTGATACATTACTTAAATGTCCAACACAACGTCCACTGCTCCATCATCTCCCTCTGACACCACAACTCTCCACCTCCTTTCCCCTCTTACTTTACGTGTTGATCACACCATCAGATGACATCATCGATCACTTGGGAGGGGGAAACAATGAGGTGGGTATGTTGTCTGGAAGGCATCCAGCCCTGAATAAGACAACATCCAAGTGACACCTTCCTGCTACCTCCTACCTTCCCAGACCCACAGCACTGGCAAGACATGCATTCCAGAAGATTCCAAACAGACCGTACACGTCCATGCTCAATGTAGACTGAAAGACTTTGAAGTAGAAAATGAGGGTGTAATACCCAGTAGGTAAGAGGTACAAATGGGAAGTAGGAGACAAGTGATATCCTATTCAACTTGCTCGAGCAGCATAGATCTCTACAGCAGTTTTTACAAGCGTAAACAACAACCAATCACTAGAGGATATCACCCTTCACCTTCAAACCTTAAAAGGTTCTATATCCCTGTACCTTTTTTCAATAACTATCGAGCCTCGATCTTTACCTCCAGACACTTTGTATAGCTAATGAAGAACATCATGTCCATACCAGTCATATGCTGTAAGATCATACGACTCCATCTTCCCCACCACAGGTCCAAAACATATTCAGCAGTCTTAAACATGTGAAGGAAACCATACGCCTAAAATGTACGCTATGAAATATATTCAACAGCACAGTCTCATGAATAAGTACATACACAAATATTTTGTACCCAATCTAGACTGTCCACTGTAAGAAACTCCAAAACCAACTTAACAAAAATCTATGAAAGGCTTGTTTATGTTAGGTAGTTTAAGTGGACATGGGTGGCATTTTGAACCCCAAACACAGTTTGGGAAAAAGCAATCCTCAAGTACCTCTAGAATTATAATACCAATCGTACATACCATCGTATACGTTTGTTCTGGTGTTAGTCTAATGTGTTGACCTCAGCATTGCATGACCTTGAGTTTCAAAATGTCCTCCACAGAGAGTGACATTCATGTAGATGTTGAAAAAACAAAATTACTCCTCTCATCCCTCTTACAGTAACACACATTTAGAAATGCAGTACAATTTGCTAGCGCTTCATGTGTTACTCTATGCTAGATCTCCAGTCAGTATAGCTAGCTAGTAATGTTTTTGGTTTATATTTTTTTCCAACACTAAAACTGTGTTACAACTGTATGTTTTATACTAAGTAGTAAACAACCTCTATTGTATGTGAAACTAGGTATCCTTAAAGACATCCACATATAGTGCATTCTCTAGTACTTTCCAACGCAAACTCTGGATCGGTGGTTTCATTTGAACTGTCGGAGCTTCCAATTGTAAACTAATAATGTTAAATGAGTCTATGTTTGCATATGAATTCTGATGCGTTGGAAATCAACCCTTGATGCTCTATAAAATAAAAAAAGACACTAATTTAGTCAGTCAACTCAATTACAAAACAGATGAACATACTAGGCTGGTGAAATACAATGCAGACTGACCGCAAGCATTTTCTGATACCCACATTTTTCCCAAATATTGAGTCACCTTCTTCAACATGCAAACTTTAGCATGGCAGAATTTCTCATTTGTACAAGATCTGTAATATTGTTATCATTGTGAGTTAGTTGGTAGTGAATGTGAGCTGAATTTTACTTGCGTCGGTTACATATGTAAAATGTTCAAGTGGTTTATCCTAACTTTCTAGGTAACAACCTGTTTTCCAAATCTAGAGGGAAACAGAGTGGCTCCTAAACTTGAGTTACAGTAACTGTCAGCTATAAAAAGGTTGAAGGTCACAACAGAGCTTCTGATAGGCCCATGACGGCTTCATTTTTTGTGTGTATTTCATTAGTGTAGCCGTTTAAGGAAGCGAGCAATTCTCTTAATATGCATTCTGGTACAAATAAGTCAGCAAAAAAACATTGTGTATTAATGCCATTCTATTTTAGTACCATTTTGTTTTTGCTTGCTTATATTATTAAAGGCAGCTTTTTTGTTGATGGTAATATGACTTTCATTTACTGGACTGTTGTTATTGTTATAAGAAATGTTATACCTACAGTTAAAAGACCAAAAAAAAAAAAACAACTACACGAAAACAAATCTAGGGCTTTCACTGGCAAACAAAGGACACAAAGTACAATGACGGTTAATGAAGAGGTATCATTTTCTTCATTTTTTTTATCCCCATTGCCGTCTATGTTCAGTTATAACTTTCACTAGCTGCAGAGTTCTATAGATGTTTGGAGGGGTGAAGTTCTATTCGTGTTAGGAGGGGTGTTGACCGGAAAAGGAAGACCGACTTCAAGTCTCGTCTGGTTAACCACAAAAGGTTAGCGATTTTTCATGAAGGCACTTCCTGGTAAAGATTTCCAAAGAGTAGCACCTCTGATTGTTAGAACTAGCCAGTAAAAGCCCTTGAGGGGAGTACTTGTGTGGGTGGAGCCGGGGGCAGGGGCAGCAGGTTAGCTGGAGATCATAGGTCACAGCAGGGTGAAACCAAGGATGTACTGCAGGAGCTTGTTCCGATTGGCCTGAGATAGAAAGGTACTGCTCAGTTCCAAATATGACACGCGATTCTCCCGCCTCTCCCTCAGGACCTGCCACCAATCAAATCAAGACCATACGAGACCAATTACAAACTTGTTTCATCTCACAACGGGTCAGATTCTAAATTGCACAGTAGAGTCAATGGTTAAGACAACAGGAACTGAAGTAACATGCTAAATAGGTACAAACTACGTATCTACTGTAAGATTCTGGCAAATCAGGGATCAGCAGTGGACATTCCAACTGATTGTGTCGTGCATCTCTGTGTTGGATTAGGCACAGTTCTAAAACCATGTTAAACAAATGATCTCACCCCAAGTTCTTTAAATGTCCGTACTGTGTTCTTCACAAGGTAGTGCGTTGCGCTTTCACCTTTGGAAAGGAGAGGTCAAATATGAGACAGAGAAATGCTCATGTAGAGCTACCATTACAATAATAATAATCTTCAAACCAATTCCTGTTAAAAATATATATAAAAAAGACAAAACAATAAGACAAAAAAGCGACTGTAAACTGACCGTACGCGGCTATGCCCTTCTCCGTGCGGGTTAGCAAGTATCGGAACAGCTGCTGTGTGTATTCCGACTCAGCCATTGGCTGGCTCAGGCTGTGGACAAAGATGGCCGCCCCGCTGTAGGCCTCAAGCACAGGGCTGACCAGATGCTGCAGGAAGACAAAGAACTCCTGGTGCTCCGGCGACATGCTCACCTGAGATGCGGGAGTTAAACACCACAAAGGAGTCAAGGATGATACACTACAGTCAAGATACTGGCATCCTTTTGGGTAATCTTTCTGCCTATATCATTTTGTTTGCTTGCAGTTAGCATCCATGCTGGCTCCACATTCATTCAAGCTCGGCTCGTGCATACTGTACGATACAGTACTGCGCCAGAAACGACAATGTTTCTTCAGTATGGACATGGGCTTTAAGTAGAAAAGTATTCATTCTAATAGATGCCCCACAAATGTTTCCATTTGTAAACTAAACTCAAAACTGAAAACTAGAAAGAAACAGGAAACTTTTATGGTTTAGGGTTTCTTAAATCGGGGAAATTCAGCTTTGCTTTCTAAGAACGCGACTGCGTCTGTCATCAGACGGTTTCACCACACCTGCTGAGACGTACAGTAAATGACTGCAGAACTCAGACCTTGAGGTAGCGGTCCCTTTGCTCCTCTCCAAAGTCACTATCCTCATCCTCCTCGTCACTCCTCCAGGACAGGGGCTCCGGAAACTTCTTAGGCCAGTCCTCTGTGGGGCTTGGACTCAGCTCCTCTTGGTCCTCCTGAACACACAAGAAAGTGCACATGCATCCACACTGTTAGTTTAATCATTTGCACACTCATATATTTGAAGCCATCTTTGGGCCAGCTCCGAGAAACTTAAGACCTCAGTAAGACCTTAAATAGAATGAAAATAGTTCTGTTATGCTTCAGCATTCTAGTGCGTTGCAACGGTTTGTCATGCGAACACACAGTTAAAGGATGCATGTTGCAACCCTGAAACCAGGGATTTCGACAACACGTCCGGGTTGAGAGGTTTGACGTGCAGAGCTTGAGTCCATCTCACCTCTGCTACGTGCAGCACTCCATACTGGATCAGACGGCAGACAGCGTCGTGGAAGACTTGGTAGATGGTCTGACAGGGCTAGGGGACAGAGGTCAGATAAGGTCACACGTCCACAAGCAAAAACGCACAGCTCCACATTCAAATGGATGTCTTTCCCTGTATTTAGTGAAATATGAGGCTGAACACTTTTCACTCCAACAGAGCAGGCCAACTGTTGTATTCTATCATATAGCATCATAACAATCCATAATAAGTTATGGGTGAAAAGTAAAGTAATGGAAGCCCACTCTACAGAAAAAGCCACAGACCCTCGCCACAAGTCTGTAAATATTAATCTTTTGGATTGAGGTAAAACGACCACTTTTCGCACAGAGGTCTATGCACAGAAGAACTGGTGCGTAACACGGACAGGCTCTGCACATAGAGTCATAGTGGGGTGTAGTGGTGAGGTGAATGCGCAGAGGTGGTGTGATTGGATAGATGTTGGGCGAGAGAGCCCGGTGGACTGTGCAGAGGGGGTGTGATTGGATAGATGTTGGGCGAGAGAGCCCGGTGGACTGTGCAGAGGTGGTGTGATTGGACGAGAGAGCCCGGTGGACTGTGCAGAGGTGGTGTGATTGGACGAGAGAGCCCGGTGGACTGTGCAGAGGTGGTGTGATTGGACGAGAGAGCCCGGTGGACTGTGCAGAGGTGGTGTGATTGGATAGATGTTGGGCGAGAGAGCCTATCACTGACCGGTGCGACCATCACTTCGTTGGTGAGGAAGTGGGAGAGGCTGGCGGCCTTGCGGATCAGCCTCTCCTGGCTGAGGAGGAGCCTGTTGGGCCGGCCTTGCTGCCCCGCCTCCGCCTCCATCGCCTGCTCGCGCTGCAGCGCCAGAGAACTGCATGCTGGGAGGAGAAAGTAGACAGAACAGGAGTTCTGATCATCCAGCTTGGACGTACAGCCTGACGGTGATCTGGGGAGCCCTCATGGGTCTGGTGTCAGACCAGTCTGGTCTGGTGTAGAGCATTCCTTTCTGGCCTTTCACCATGTTATCAGCCGAGTAACAAAAGTATGTACAGTATGCCCTTAGTATCATGCTTACGCTACTTAGCATAGTAGTACACTACTTAGCATAGTAGTGGACACATCATTTGATATCTACTTGTCTGCAAAAGAATCAACATCACGATTACATGAGATAAGCGAGGCCTTAGCCGTGTAAGACCTTGGACACCAGCGGGTCGTCGTGTTAGCTACCTATAATGGCGTCCGCTATGAAGACGTGGAAGAGGCTGTTGCTGTAAAAGTTGAGCTCGAAGAGAGATTGCACCGTGCAGTTTGGTGCAATGGTGAACTCGGTGTTGCGGTTGGTGCTGGTGACGTTGACGCAGTTGCCTAGGAGATGGAGGGCGTGCATGACCACGTCCTCCGAGTTGCCGGAGAAGCCCAGGTCGAAGTCCCGCGACAGGATCTCCTCCTTCATGTTGAAGAAGTCTTCCACCAGCTTGGACAGAGGCACGCCCTGCCGGGAGAGGAGATGCATTTGCTTTCATTTCAGATTTCAAGTTCCTGTTCAGACGATAAGGATGAAAGCTCTTGAGAGCTGACATGATACACAGTGTAACACACCAACGCATGTCCATTCTTCTCCTCTCCCTCGCCTGGAAGGCTACTCTAACTCCACAACTCAACCCAAAAGGTGGGATACAACTCTACTGGTTAACAACATAACATTCCTAATCTGTGCCTACAGAGGGCACTATTAGATAGTGCATGAGTGAGTGAGTGGGAGGAAGAGAGAGAGAGACAGAGACAGAGACAGAGAGAGAGCGAGAGAGCACAATCCATTGCTTTGATCCAGTGTTTACTGTCATTTGGCTCCCTTGGACAGTGAAAGGGTAGAAGGGGGGTGGGTGTGGGTGTGAGTGGATCACCTGTCTGTGTCGGTACAGGAGCAGACAGGCCACGATGTGTGTTGACATGATCGCTGATGACTTGTTTGCCGCTGTGAAGAGAGCCAAGGGGGCACACACACACAGGGACACGTGGAAAGTGATGACTGACACTTCAAATCACAAGGGTCACAAGATGACAATCCGTCTTCATCTGTGTTCAAAAAGCAAAAACACAATCTTGACAGGTGACATTTACTAGACCAATAATATTCGATCCGGTATATAATGGTACTTCATGTAAGACTGAGCCCTGATAGGTGCCAGGATCCAGGTGGAAGGAGACTGGCTGAAAGTGACTGGCCCACGCAGGGCGTCTCCGCGTGACTAAATGTACGACTTCAGAAACACAATGCAGTCCGATCAAGCAACCAGTGCGTCTTTAGCAGTTCATCCTTGACTACAATGTCAGTCTGGGCGTAAAACATTTACAAGCAGTGCCACTGATACTGCAATTCCACCCCTAACCTGCTCCTCTGTCCTCCCCTCACTGTGATTGGCTCACAGACAACAGGCCATCTCCCAGGAGAGCATGCCATTGGCTGACGTGAATAGGGCTAGTGGGAGAGAATGCAGTTGAATGAACTAACGGGGAGAACCGCTTGGGTCTTCAGAGCACTGGACAAAGCTCAATGATGCTGGTTGTGCTTACAAATGAGAAACGCCGCTGCATGTCAAGTCTGTGGGAAAATGACGTTTTTGGTTAAGTGTGGCAAGTGCCAAGCGAAGGCTTCAAGTCTAGAGCAGATACAAGAACACGAGGATGTGGGAGAGTCCAAGGTGTAGCCCACTGACGGTGAGAACAACTCAAGCAAAGCGGCGTGTTAGCTGTAACTGAATGCATTCCCTGAATGCATTGTGTGCGCTCACAGACGCTGGGCATGCTTGTGCGTGCGTCTTACTGAAGAGCACGTGCTTGGCCAGGTTGGCGATGACCCGTCTCCTCCAGGGCTCGTCAGACAGGTCTCTGGAGTTCAGTTGCTCCTCGTCCTCCTCCTCCTCCTCGGCGTTGAACACAGCCTGGTCAGGCCTGGACACAGAGCGGAGCAGCTGCGTCAACACTCCCGTTACACACAGCACGCGCTACACTGGAAGTATCACGTGTCCCGTATACTTCAGAAGTTTCTCGGCCATTTTTTTGGGGGTCACTTCGAATGAACCCCAATACAAATCCCTGACATTCAGGCACTTTGATCCAGCAAACATGCCAAAGACCAGAAATAGATCATTTTGCCCCGTAACCTCTTTTCGCTTATTCAAATGTTTACAATTTGAAGTAAGAATAAACATGTGTAAAATGTGGGGGAAAGTGTATCTTGTTGACATGGCTGCAGGAGACTGCTGAGGGACATGCAGGGATATGTTGATCTAGTGCAGAGGGCTTCTGGGGCTTATTCCAGGGAGAGGTGTGTGTGTGTGCGTGTGCTTACATTTGGCACAGTAAGCCAAATATCAAATATCAACAGCAAACTGGGGTTGCCTCATGTGGCTAGACCTTCATTGTATACTTGTGCAATTAATAATGTATAATCATTAGCGAAATAGTTCAAAAGTAGTTGGCGGAAATGGGAACTGGAGTTTGTTACACATGGTGTGTGTGTGTGTGTGTACGTACATGTGTGTGTGTGCACGTGTGGGAGAAAGAAGGATACCGTTTCACAGAGTGGGTTCTCTGTGGTAAGTGTGTGTGTGTCGGGGGGGGGGACAGGTTGAGGGGGTGAAGGGTTCGAAATGTTCCGTACGCGAGGCAGCCACGCGTGTGTGCTCTACCTACTGAGCTGAGATGATGGTGGGCAGCAGGCTCTGCTCCAGGGACAGGAGGGGAGGGATGTGACGACTTCTCTGAGTGTCCAGGTACTCCTGGGAGAGGCAGACAACAACACGCGTCACGTTACAACACATCCTGGAATGGAACAGAACATTTCGATAGGTTACAGTATTCATTTGGGACATTGGCAAGTTCCTACTGCAGCTACTTTGAGAACATCATCGTCAACGCAATGATGTTGTGTAATTGAAGAGCAACAGAATGTGTGTGGTGCTACGGCCAAGTGTATGGCACCGGTTAGCTGGCAGAGCGAGGTAGCAGTGAGTGGTCCACAGAGGGGAGGGGCTGTGAGCGTCCCGTCTCTGCCCTCACCTTCAGGGAGAAGGGTTGGGTGAAGTCGACCCGGACGCAGCCGTAGTTCTTCCTCAGCATGCGGAACACGCCGCACGCCACGCCCCACAGACTCTCGTTCTTCTTGGGCTTTCCCTGAACGACGGGAGGGGGAGATGCCGTTAGAAAACATTTTGCACATGCGCCCCGCCCGGACACTCATCAACCAGCCCACCCCTCAGCTATGAACCGTACCAGCTGCTCGCTGTTGTAGTTGCCCTCCAGAATGCGGTCGTAGGAGATGCCCACGGGCACCACCAGCAGGTCGGGGATGGCGCCGGTGCACAGCGTGTCCACCACGATGGAGAGCATGCCGGCGCGCGCCGGGGACGTCTTGCCGCTGCGTGAGCGCGTGCCCTCCAGGTAGACCTCCAGGACAGCTGGAGGAGC